>NW_028196776.1:22500-51389 GCF_037176805.1 Vigna unguiculata
GTATAATGCCCTTCTTCTTGAAACCTTGTTTTTTTATCAAATTCAAAAAGTTGCGGAGACGGGATTTGAACCCGTAACCTCAAGGTTATGAGCCTTGCGAGCTACCAAGTTGCTCTACTCCGCGATAAAGAAAAGAATTGATAACTAATGAACAAAAACAAAGATGGAATGCGTCCCTTTACCATATCTATATAAATAGAATAAACCATTTATACATAACGGTAAAGGGACCCTCCTATGATCGCTGATAATAAAATGAAAAAAATGAAGATAATTGGAAATCCTTACCAACTGGATCTTGTTGCACCCGGCAAGAAACATGCATGAACCATTTCCCGAAGTATGTGTCCAGATAATCCAAAGTCTCGATAATTAGCTCTCGGTCTTCCGGTCGAAAAACAACGTCGATGAAGACGTATAGGTGCACTATTACGCGGTAGTGATTCTAATTTTCCATGAATTTCCCATTTCTCACTTAACGACGGAACTTTGCTTATTTCTTTTTTTGAGGATCGGCGAATCAAATGATATTTCTGTTCCAATTTTTGTCTCTTCTTTTCCCTCTGAATAACACTTTTCCTTGCCATAATGGTTAATTTGCTATTAGCATCAATGATAGAAGTCGGATCCTAGATGTATAAGTGGCTTCTCTTCCCTATAGAAGGAAATGAGATTCTTGCCAGATATATAATAAAGAATTCAATTAACCGAATTTGCCCGATGTAGAGGCAATTAAGAAGGCTGCATAAGTAAATATATAACCTACGGAAAAGTGGGCTAGTCCAACCAATCTTGCTTGCACAATGGAAAGAGCCACTGGTTTATCTCTCCATCGAATCAAATTAGCCAAAGGTGTACGTTCATGAGCCCATGCCAAAGTTTCAATCAATTCCTGCCAATATCCGCGCCAAGAAATTAAGAACATAAATCCAGTAGCCCAAACAAGATGTCCAAACAAGAACATCCATGCCCAGACTGATAAACTATTCATACCAAAAGGGTTATATCCATTGATAAGTTGTGAAGAGTTCAACCATAGATAATCTCTTAACCATCCCATCAAATAGGTAGAAGATTCATTAAACTGTGAAATATTACCCTGCCATAGTGTAATGTGTTTCCAATGCCAATAAAAAGTAACCCATCCAATGGTATTTAACATCCAGAAAACTGCCAAATAAAATGCGTCCCAAGCGGAAATATCACAAGTTCCGCCTCGTCCCGGGCCATCACAAGGAAAACTATAACCAAAATCTTTTTTATCAGGCATTAACTTAGAACCACGCGCATCCAAAGCACCTTTTACTAAAATCAAAGTAGTTGTATGTAAACCAAGAGCAATAGCATGATGAACCAAGAAGTCTCCAGGCCCTATTGTTAAGAATAGAGAATTACTATTCTCATTTACAGCGTTTAACCAACCAGGCAACCATATGCTTCGTCCCGCATTGAACGCCGGACTGTTCGTTGAAGATAAAAGTATATCGAACCCATAGGAAGTTTTACCATGAGCAGATTGTATCCATTGGGCAAATATAGGTTCAATCAAAATTTGTTTCTCCGGAGTACCAAAAGCAAGCATGACATCGTTATGGACATAAAGTCCCAGAGTATGGAACCCCAGAAAGAGGCTAGCCCAACTTAAGTGGGATATGATAGCTTCTTTATGGTCTAACATTCTTGCCAAGACATTATCTTGATTCTGCTCTGGATTATAATCTCTAATAAAAAAGATAGCTCCATGAGCAAAAGCCCCTGTCATAATGAAGCCTGCTATATATTGATGATGAGTATATAAGGCAGCTTGAGTAGTAAAGTCTTGCGCTATAAACGCATAAGCAGGTAAAGAGTACATGTGTTGTGCTACCAAGGAAGTAATAACCCCTAAAGAGGCTAGAGCAAGACCTAATTGAAAATGAATTGAATTATTGATTGTATCATAAAGACCCTTATGCCCACGCCCCAATCTACCCCCCGGAGGAGTATGTGCTTCTAAAAGATCTTTAATACTGTGACCAATCCCGAAATTAGTTCTATACATATGGCCAGCAACTAGAAAAATAAACGCAATAGCCAAATGATGGTGTGCAATATCAGTTAACCATAAACTTTGAGTTTGCGGATGAAATCCTCCGAGAAGTGTTAGAATAGCAGTTCCTGCTCCTTGAGGGGTACCAAATATATGATTATTGGAATCTGGGTTTTGAGCATAAAGATTCCACTGACCTGTAAAAAATGGACCTAATCCCTCGGGGTGCGGCAAGATATCTAATAAATTGTTCCATCGAACGGATTCCCCCCTGGACCCCGGAATAGCAACATGAACTAAATGCCCTGTCCAAGCCAAGGAACTTACTCCGAATAGTCCTGACAAATGATGATTGAGGCGGGATTCGGCATTTTTAAACCACGAAACACTCGGTTTCCATTTTGGTTGTAGGTGTAACCAACCTGCTATTAAAGATATAATAGAAAGTATTAATAGAAAAATAGCTCCAGTATAAAGATCCCCATTAGTACGTAAACCGATTGTATACCACCACTGATAAACACCAGAATAGGCTATATTAACAGGACCTAGAGCACCCCCTCGAGTAAAAGCTTCTACAGCTGGTTGACCAAAATGAGGATCCCAAATTGCATGAGCAATAGGTCTTACATGTAAAGGATCCTGTACCCATGTCTCAAAATTACCTTGCCAAGCTACATGAAAGAGATTCCCGGAAGTCCACAGAAAAATGATTGCTAATTGCCCGAAATGAGAAGCAAAAATATTCTGATAAAGACGTTCCTCAGTAATATCATCATGACTTTCGAAGTCATGTGCGGTAGCAATACCAAACCAAATACGACGAGTAGTGGGGTCTTGAGCTAAGCCTTGACTAAAGCTTGGAAATCTTAATGCCATAATGATTTTCAAATCCTCCTAGCTATTATCCTACTGCAATAATTCTTGCTAAGAAGAATGCCCATGTTGTGGCAATTCCACCTAGAAGGTAATGTGTTACTCCTACAGCACGTCCTTGTACAATGCTCAAGGCTCTGGGCTGAGTAGCAGGAGCAACTTTTAATTTATTATGAGCCCAAACAATGGATTCAATAAGTTCTTGCCAATAACCACGCCCGCTGAATAGAAACATTAAACTAAAAGCCCATACAAAATGTGCACCCAAGAAAAAAAGACCATATGCAGATAATGAAGAACCATAAGACTGAATTACCTGGGATGCCTGCGCCCATAAGAAATCACGAAGCCACCCATTAATGGTAATGGAACTCTGCGCAAAATTTCCTCCTGTGATATGAGTTACTATCCCTTGATCACTTATACTACCCCAAACATCTGACTGCATTTTCCAACTGAAATGGAATATAACTACGGAAATTGAATTGTACATCCAAAATAGTCCTAAGAAGACATGATCCCAAGCGGATACTTGGCATGTCCCCCCTCTTCCAGGTCCATCACAAGGGAAACGAAAACCTAGATTTGCTTTATCCGGTATCAATCGTGAACTACGAGCAAATAGAACACCCTTTAAGAGTATCAATACTGTTACATGAATTGTAAATGCATGAATATGATGGACCAAAAAATCCGCAGTTCCTAAAGGAATAGGTAACAAAGCAACTTTACCGCCCACTGCTACTAAATTTTCACCTCCCCAAGTCAAACTGGTACTTGTTGCTGCACCTGGGGCTGTTGTGCCAGGTGCTAAAGCGTGGGTATTTTGTATCCATTGAGCAAAGATCGGCTGTAATTGTATAGCAGTATCTGAAAACATATCTTGAGGGCGCCCTAATGCGCTCATGGTATCATTATGAATATACAAACCAAAACTGTGAAAACCTAAAAAGATACATACCCAGTTAAGATGTGATATGATTGAATCACGATGTCTAAGGACACGATCTAATAGATCGTTGTATCGAATAGTCGGATCATAATCTCTTACCATAAAAATCGCTGCATGCGCAGCAGCACCGACTATGAGAAATCCACCAATCCACATGTGATGTGTAAACAATGACAGTTGTGTACCATAGTCAGTAGCTAGGTATGGATAAGGAGGCATAGAATACATATGGTGAGCTACAACAATGGTCAAAGAGCCTAACATAGCTAGATTAATAGATAATTGAGCATGCCATGACGTTGTTAGAATCTCATATATACCTTTATGACCCTGGCCTGTAAATGGACCTTTATGTGCCTCTAAAATGTCTTTTATATTGTGACCAATACCCCAGTTGGTCCTATACATGTGACCCGCTATCAAGAAAAGAATTGCAATAGCTAAATGATGGTGTATAATATCGGTCAGCCATAAACCTCCAGTTACTGGATCTAATCCTCCACGAAAAGTAAGAAATTCTCCGTATTTTGACCAATTCAAGGTAAAAAATGGGGTTGCTCCCTCGGAAAAACTCGGATAAAGTTGAGCCAAAAGATCCCGATTTAGGATAAATTCATGAGGAAGTGGTATCTCTTTGGGATCTACTGCAGCATTTAGAAATTGGTTAATCGGTAAAGATACATGTATTTGATGTCCTGCCCAAGAAAGAGACCCCAACCCTAGGAGCCCTGTCAAATGGTGATTCAACATAGATTCTACATCTTGGAACCAAGCCAATTTTGGAGCAGCTTTGTGATAATGAAACCAACCAGCAAAAAGCATTAAGGCTGCAAAGACCAATGCACCAATTGCAGTACAATAGAGTTGTAATTCATTAGTTATTCCAGATGCTCTCCAAATCTGAAAAAAACCAGAGGTTATTTGTATTCCTCGGAACCCCCCCCCTACATCACCATTCAATATTTCTTGACCCACTATTGGCCAAACCACCTGAGCACTAGGCCTAATGTGAGTAGGATCACTTAACCATGCCTCATAATTGGAAAAACGAGCACCATGAAAATACATGCCACTCAGCCAAAGAAAGATGATAGAGAGTTGGCCAAAATGCGCACTAAAAACTTTTCGGGAAATCTCCTCTAAATCATTAGTATGGCTATCAAAATCATGAGCGTCAGCATGTAGGTTCCAGATCCAAGTAGTAGTATCTGGTCCCTTAGCTATTGTTCTTGAGAAATGACCAGGTTTTGCCCATTCCTCAAAAGAAGTTTTTATAGGATCCCTATCTACCAAAATTTTAACTTCTGGTTCCGGTGAACGAATAATCATTGAGTCCTCCTCTTTCCAGACAACACATACAAAGAGACCTGCCAACATAAAACAGAATTAGTGAACTTATTAGAGATGTTTCTATTGAGTTTTGTTCTCTCCTATCTCTCATGTATTGGATATCTTAGTAAATTTCATTTCTTTAGTTTTTCACTAGAACAATTATGATCTCGAAGTCAATTCGGGGCAAGTGTTCGAATCTATTATGACATAAGAGTGAGGCGCTCAACGGACCTATTTTAATCTTCTAAGACCTTTTTGGGAACTCTGAATGGAAGTTCAATAATTTTTCGTGCAGCCTAATCAAATGTATTCAGATTTTATTCTAATTCTATTCCTTAGATTTTATTTTTTTTTTTAGATAAAGTATAAGTATGTACTCTATTTCAAATTGAGCAGGCATTAGCATTCATTATTAGGCAATATACCTATATTTTATTTCTTTTTTTGAAGGTCTCTTTTCTTAATTTGATTGAATATTAGTTTAAATAACAGAAAAAAGGAGAAAATTATCTACTGTATCCACATCTCGTTTATTTCTATGAAATACTAGACAAAATCGAACAAAATTAGAAGGGATATATTTAAATTATGTGATTGGTCGTTCCTATAGAAATGATTTTTGAATTTGATAGGGACAAGAAACAAGAATTTATAACAATATATATTTATCTATCTATATCTTTATATAGATAGATAAATATATAAGAAAAAAAAGAAACAGAGTGTTCTTATTCAAAACGCCCTGTGATCTTCAACCAATTCTGTGCTGCAATATAATTACCGGGGGTGAGAGCTATAGCTTGTTTCCAATATTCAGCGGCTTGATTAAACCAAGACTCCGCAACTTCTGAGTCTCCCTGCCGAATGGCCTGTTCTCCTCGGTCGAAATAGGTGAGTCAATTCCTTTCCTTAGAACCGTACTTGAGAATTTCCTGACTCATACGGCTCAGTAGTCAATTCTTTTTTTGTTCTATTATCTTGAAGTTAACTAAAAGAAAAAAAGAAATTATTAATATGAGTTTCAAACTTTCATTTTTACTAATAAATAAAGAATTTCAAAGAATTTCATCTTTTTTTTTAGTTTTATCTTTTCTCCTACCTTCAGAAAAGGGAATCAAGCATTGGCATTAACGCCCTAATTCTAATTTTCTGAAAGGTAACTATCTCGATTTTATATATCATATACAAAAATATATGATAGATTCATTTCTATAGAATCTTGGTAAAAGTTTTTTCTTTCTTATCTTATAAGTTCTTATAAGTAAAGAGAAAATACTTTCTATCTTTGGGATTTGATACTACACCGCTGCTCAAAATACCAGGGGATCCTTTTTATTACATAAGTGGATTCCTGACTTCTTTATTTATCATGAGATAAGGAAGCAGTTTTTATTATATCGATTGAAAACCGTGTTAATTGATCCTTACGATGCTTCCTTTATCAATTAGATCTTTTATCCATAGAAAAAGAGGGTATCTAGACATATCGATTTCTTCATATTTTTACTTCTATGAAGTTTCTTTGCTACAGCTGATAAAAATCGTTGTTTTGAACGATATATATATGTAGAAAGCCTTTCTTATTTATAATTATTTATATTTCTATATTTCTTATATTAAAATTTGTGGATTTGCTTGTTCTTTTCTTTTTTCTTTCTATAGTGGAGATAGTCGCACGTAATGACAGATCACGGCCATATTATTAAAAGCTTGGGGTAAAAATGGGTTTCGTTCGAGCGCCCGAAAATAATATTCCAAAGCTTTAGTATGTTCTCCGTTACTTGTGTGAATAAGGCCTATGTTATAAAGTATATAACTTCGATCATAGGGATCAATTTCCAGTCGCATAGCCTCATAATAATTCTGTAAAGCTTCTGCATAATTTCCTTCAGATTGAGCTGACATCCGTTACGGTCGTCATTCGGTTCAAAGAATCTCCGCTCCAGAACTGTACGTGAGATTTTCATCTCATACGGCTCCCCCCTTATGTGTGTAATGAGAAAAATCCATCAAATCAAAAAATATTCCAGTATTCTCATTCTCAACTGAACAGAGCTAGTGTTTTTACAATAAATCTCTAGCCAACCTTCCTGTCAAAAATTATTTCTTAACATTAAGTATGTAGGTACTTGATAAAAAAAAATAAGAACTTCAACAATTTCTTTGTCCTCTACGCTGCTTAATTTCCTGGAATTAGTCACCTCAATAATCTTCGATGGTTCTATGGGTATCCAAAATATGAACGAGATGGATATTTATTGTCCCAACCATTCCTGTTAGTCCCAATCTCGATAAGCCATGGATATAGATAGATACAAAGTTTTCGTGTCCTTGATTCCCAAGCGTAGTGCTTCTTTCCCAATGTTGCCTATCAGTACTAGTAATTTGGGGTTGACCTAACCCCATAAGTATAGGTATAACCTTTCGCTTAATACTAGAAACCTAAAATTCAAGCATATAAGGCTTCATTAATCGAGGATACACGACAGAAGGAATTAATCCTTTTATTTACAAATTTCACCTTCAACACGCGTGGGGTTTTTCCATTCCATTTTTTTTTGACCGAAATCGGTCAAAAAAAATGGAATCAAATCACACCATCTCTGTAATAAGTGAATGCCCTTTTTTCTCCTGAAGTTGTCGGAATTATTCGTAATAAGATATTGGCTACAATTGAAAAGGTCTTATCTATAAAATTTTCATTTATCCGAGATCTAGGCATAGGTAGAAATCCATTCTATAATTTAATTAATCATGGTGTGAGAAATCAATCCCACAAATAAAGGAATTGTATAATTATAATACAGTGCGAAATAACGTAAAAATGAACTCATCAATCAAATTTGTTTATCCTAAGACCTTGTAGGAGGTTTTTTTTTAATTTTACTTTGTATTTTTATAGTTTGAATAGGTTTTATGCATTTATGAAAAATAGGATTGATTCACTATTCAACATTCAACCGGTTTCTGGGCATCATTATATAGGAGAGATGGCCGAGTGGTTCAAGGCGTAGCATTGGAACTGCTATGTAGGCTTTTTGTTTACCGGGGGTTCGAATCCCTCTCTTTCCGAATCTTTACCAAATTCATCAATATTACTCATCCCAATGCATACCATTATTTCATATTTCAAATTTGTTTGTTGATATGGACAACTTTATATTCCTCATTTTTCGGTAATACAAAAAATAGTGGATAACGGGTGGGCAAGGAATAAAAATTTTCGCATATCCATGTCTATGATATATGAATAGCAGAAAATCCTTGTAAAAAAAACTCTTGTTATTTTAGTTAAGTTTAAGTTTGACGAGAATAATATTCTACAACCAGTAATTCATTTATTTTCAAACCAACCCATTTATTATCTATTATTTGATTAATTAAACCTTTATATTGGAAAGGGTGAACAGTCAAATGATTTGGCAATTTCTCATGGGGGGCTGAATCAAAATAATTTTGAATAAGAGTTTTAGATTTTTGTTCATCCTTTGCTGTAATAATATCTTGAGGTTTACAACGATAACTTGGTATATCCACTATACGACCATTAACTAAAACATGTCTATGGTTTATAAATTGGCGGGCTTGAGGAATAGTCGCAGCCATACCCAATCGAAAAAGTATGTTATCCAAGCGCATTTCAAGTAGTTGTAATAAAACCTGACCAGTTGATCCTTTAGCTTTTCCGGAGATACGAACGTATTTAAGCAATTGTCGTTCTGTAAGACCATAATGAAAACGCAATTTTTGTTTTTCTTCTAAACGAATACGATATTGAGATTTTTTACTGAAGCGCAATTGATTTCGAAATTCGTTTTTGACTGTTGGCCTTTTACTAGTAAGTCCTGGTAAATATCCTAGACGACGTATTTTTTTGAAACGAGGTCCTCTGTAACGTGACATAAAAACTCCTTTTTTAAAATGAAAAATCTTATAAATCGAAATGAAAACTAAACGAAATGAAAAATATTATAGAATTCTAAATGAAGCGAAATCTACTAAAGTTTTATAGTACAAAGAAGAATTAGATGAATTTTATCAATATCCGAATTTATTGTATATAAAAGAATACAAAAAAGTAGGTTAATTTCTTGATTTCTTCCGCAGAGATCGAACTCTCCCAATTTTTTATTTCTAAAAAAGATATTATCAATTATGTAAAAAACAAATAGAGAAAAGCCGGTTATCGGATTCGAACCGATGACCATCGCATTACAAATGCGATGCTCTAACCTCTGAGCTAAACCGGCTAATGTAAACGAAATATACATATGCAGAAGAATTGAATGGGATCTTAGTTATCAATTTTTAGTTATTTATAACAAAATTCAAATTAATACAAACATCAAAAATAGAGAAAGAAAATATAGAAAATCAAACCCAATTTTTATTATTTCTATTATTTATTTTATCTGATAACATAAAGTGCAAGATAATAATTAATATTATATTAATATAATTTATTTAATATAATTTATTTCGATCTACTATTCTAGATATATATTATTAAATTGATTTCTTTCAAAAAGATTATTTATTAGTACTTAAAGTAAATTTGAATAAATATAAATTTTAGTAAATATTTATTAAGGAATTCCATATTTCTAAGTAAATGTCTAATTCTATATTATATTCAATTAAAAGAATGGTTTTTTTTAGCCACTAGATTCGTTTTAGTTATATAAATTGTATATGAATAAATGGATTGTTTATTTTCTTTTTTTTTTTAAGCAAAAACAAAAAAAAAAAAAGAATCGACCATTCGAGTATTCTAAATTGTATGAAAAAAGAAGATAAGTAGGTACATAGAAGATAAGTAGATATGTGGTCTATATCTGTGTATATTGAATTGTTAATATATAGATATTAGAATTAGTTCTGATTCAAACAAATAAAGGTATCCAATATAGATGAAATAAAATCTATAAAATTGGAGAAAGGGGTTTTTAATATTTAATAAAATAATATGTATTTAATGAATTCAAAAGTTCCCGCATAATTCTCATAATAGAAATGAAAAAAAAAGCATTCTATTATAATCAGATTCAAATAAAAAAAAAGATGGGGATATGGCGAAATTGGTAGACGCTACGGACTTAATTGGATTGAGTTTTGGTATGGAAACTTACCAAGTAATAATTTTCAAATTCAGAGAAACCCTGGAATTCACAATGGGCAATCCTGAGCCAAATCCTGTTTTCTGAAAACAAATAAAAATTCAGAAAGTGATAATAAAAAAGGGATAGGTGCAGAGACTCTATGGAAGCTGTTCTAACAAACGAAATTGACGACTTTTTTTATTGCATTAGTAAAAGAATCCTTTCACCAAAATTACAGGAATGGATCAAAGATAAACATTTAGAAACATATATATATACTGAAATACTCTTTCAATTTGTTACTTTTTATTTTATTATTGAAGATCTATTTGTGATAAAAATATTCACAAATGAAAAATGTGAATCAAATCAATTCGAAGTTGAAGAAAAGATGGAATATTTATTGATGAAATTATTCACTTCATCATAATCGGCTAAAACCCTTGAAGAACTGATAAATCAGATGAGAATAAAGATAGAGTCCTATTCTACATGTCAATACCGACAACAATGAAATTGAAAGTAAGAGGAAAATCCGTCGACTTAAGAAATCATGAGGGTTCAAGTCCCTCTATCCCCAAAAATACTTTTTCATTTTCTAATTTTTTTCCTATATCCTCTCTATCTTGAAGTCCTTATTTATGTGTTTTATTCGATTTATTATTTCCCAACGAAATTGGAATTTTTATTTTCATCAATTTCCTATCTATCATAATTTTCTTATCTATCATAATGACAAGGGACGAGTTTTGGAATAGATATAAATATATATGTGAAACACATAGAATTTTTTTTAATCAGAAATGTATAAATTAATATCTTATTTTTTAGCAAGGAATTTTCATATGCGTAATTAACGATTAACAATAAAAAATAATTATTACTGCGGAAACTCACTTACAAACTTTTTTTTTACTTAGTTGATATAGATTCATTAACATAGATTTTAAAAATCTTTTAAAATCAAAGTATTAAGCTTCAAGAATGGTCGGGATAGCTCAGTTGGTAGAGCAGAGGACTGAAAATCCTCGTGTCACCAGTTCAAATCTGGTTCCTGACACAAGATTCATTTGTATGAGTATCTATCCCCCATATTCATTTTAATGAATATGGGGGATAGATACTCATACAAATTTGTGTTCTTCTAGATTCTGATACATAACATATTTCTTTGATCTATTTAGGTATCTGTAGATATACTTTTCCTAGATGATTAAAGAATAGATGCAATTTTTTATTAGGTATATTCGCTTATCTATAGTATCTATATATATATAGATATAGATATATAGATAATGAATTCTTTATCTATTTTTTTCCTTTTTTTTCTGCGATACAAAAAAAGGTTTCTATTTCCATAATATTCGAGTGGTTTAATTAGTTGGTTAAAAGACCTAAAAGTCGAAGTTCTGGGGTGGAGTGAGAATATTAAGAATTCATCTGAGAAGGATTACCAAAATAGAATCGAGCCCTTTTCTTTGTGTTTTTTTTTTCGTGGCCGTATAATTGATGGTGATGTGCACGTTATATAGTTTATTATAAAGATAAAGAATTAGTTTATTATAAAGATAAAGAATTTTTGCAGTTCATCCTATTTCTTTTATTGGCTTGGCTGATAAGAACTCAGTATTGTTTTTGTTTTAGAATCTTAAGAAACTCCTATCCATCCTATTTTAAACCCTATAATTATTCATTCTATTATTTCTGAATTTTGTGATTTCTCACATAATAATATCTGAATGCAACTTCCATTACTCTGCCTGATTTAATGTCAATCAATTATTTTGTCTGATCTATAACAGAATGTACTTATATTCTTTGACTGGGGTTGCAGAAGTTTGGATTAGTTTATTATTTTTATCATTTAGTGAGCATCTTGTATTTCATAAAAATTTGGAGCAATATAATCTTTACGCAAAGGCCATCCTATCCAATTTTCGGGCATTAAAATACGTCTTAGACGCGGATGACTATCATAAGAGATTCCCAACATATCATAAGATTCCTTTTCTTGAAAATCCGCACTTTTCCAAACCCAAAAAATCGAAGGAATTCTGGGATTTTTTCTTGATACAAATATTTTTATGCATACCTCTTCGGGTTGATTTATACCATACTCTATTCTTGTAAAATGATATACACTAGCTAAGAGTCCTCCGGGTGCTACATCATAGGCACATTGAGAACGTAGATAATTGTAACCATATACATATAAAATGACAGCAATGGAATGCCAATCCTCGGGCTTTATTTGTAAAGTCTCTATTCCTAGGTAATCGAAACCCAAGGATCTATGAATTAGTCCATGTTTGACTAGCCAAGAAGACAAACGACCTTGCATTTTTTGCTTCTCCTAAATTTTTTTTATGAGTTTGGTATTAGTATTTTCTATTACGATGAAATTTTTAAAATACGATGAAATTTTTAAAAAAGGAATTGCTTTTTATTATTGTACTTTAAAAAAATGTGTCAGACGATATCTCTGAAGTAGATGGCGGTTGATAGAAAAATTCTTGACCATAATTGTCAGTATAAGTACTGTATCCAACATGAAACTTATGGTTGGTAGTAAAACATCTATTCTCTCGTTGAAAACTCATTGGATCTTCATATATTTCTCGAGATATTTTCTTACGAAGTTTTGTTATAGCATCTATAATGGCCTCCGGTTTAGGTGGACAGCCCGGCAAATATACATCTACAGGAATTAGCTTATCTACGCCTCGAACAGTACTATAAGAATCGGTACTAAACATCCCCCCCGTAATTGTACAGGCTCCCATAGCAATAACATATTTAGGTTCGGGCATTTGTTCATATAATCGAACTAAAGAAGGGGCCATTTTCATAGTTACAGTGCCCGCTGTTAAAATTAGGTCCGCCTGCCTAGGACTCGATCGTGGTACTAGTCCATAACGATCAAAATCGAATCGTGATCCTATTAATGAAGCAAATTCAATGAAGCAACAACTCGTACCATAAAGAAGCGGCCATAAACTGGATAATCTTGACCAATTTGAAAAATCATTTAATGTCGTTGAAATAACTGAATTTTGGGTTGTTTGATCAAGTAAGGGAAACTCAATGGAATTCATAATTGTCTCAATATTTTTTTTTCTAATTGTCTAAATAGTCAAGAATTAAGACCATTCTAATGCCCCCTTTCGCCATGCATAAACTGAACCAACAATTAGGATAAGCACGAATAAGAAAGCTTCTAAAAATACGGATACCCCTAATACATCGAAACTCATTGCCCATGGATAAAGAAAAACCGTTTCAACATCAAAAACAACAAAAATGAGAGCAAACATATAATAACGGATTCGAAATTGTAACCAAGCATCGCCTATTGGTTCTATTCCGGATTCATAACTAGAAAGTTTTTCCGGTCCCTTGCTAATGGGGGCTAAAATTCCAGAAATTAGAAATGCCAAAATAGGAATCAAACTTGATATTATTAGAAATGCCCAAAAAATATCATATTCGTAAAGAAGAAACATAAAAGTACTCCTCTGAATGTAGAAAATATACCAAATTCATTTTCATTTTTAGTCTAAAGTCTCCATTTTTTTAGACTAGCTGAATATACTAATATTAATATTATTCTATCGAATATGAATATGTTCGAATAGAAAGTTACAAATTGTTTTTTTTTTAGTAATAGTCTTAGTAATGAGATCTATTCGATCCAAAATAGTATTAATATTATTAGTATCTGTAGGAATATTAGGGCTATACGGACTCGAACCGTAGACCTTCTCGGTAAAACAGATCAAACTAATTATTATCTAAATGATTTAAATTGTTTTCAAAACCCAACATGCATTTTTTTTTGCATTGAGCTTTTTCATTAACTGATAAAAATATTAGTTAGTCCACCATCTTTTTTTTTTTTTACAGTAAAGAATAAAGAGATGATTCCCTATGCTCTTCTTTTTTATTTGTATAACAATCAAAGAGCACTACCAAAGTGTTTCAAAGAAGGATTATCTTGACGTAGGTCTGCTTCTGGCCTAGATCAACTTAAGTTAAATGGACTCTTTATCCACCTACTAAAATTAAAATAGAAGATAAGAAATGACACTTCATACACCTTAAAGTTCATAAAATAGGAAGAAAAGATAATCTTTTTTAGGTCCCTATACCCTTTATGTTTAGCATTGACGAGAAATGGGTATTCACCTTATCAATATCTCAAATCAATTATGGATTCGATTTTATGGCTAAACCCTTTGTCAGGCTAGTGTTCTCTTGTTTTGTTCCTTAAAATGGAGTAAGACACCGATTTCTTACTATAAGATAAACTTTTTTAATTACAAGATGAACTCCTCTGAAAAAAAGCATTGGCGCTCGTGTAAACGAGGTGCTCTACCTAACTGAGCTACAGCCCTTGTGTTTTTGATACATATTTTATCATAGTATGAAGATAATTGCTTGTCAAGATGAATATTACATGATCGAATCCCTTGAACGGGGGTTGGTATTGCTTATCAGTAATTTTACATTTATAATCAATTAATCTGATAGATGGGTACTCTTCTTTTTTTTTTTTTGAGGAGGAGTCCTAAATTACCTACTTAACTCAGTGGTTAGAGTATTGCTTTCATACGGCGGGAGTCATTGGTTCAAATCCAATAGTAGGTAAGGTATAGTTATAACTTATTAGATACCTTTGACTGTGGTATCTAATAAGCTTTTCTACTTACTTTTTTCTTCTGACTGTTTCTTTTTTCTTTTTATTGTTTTCGGATATTGGGACGCATCAATTTCAACTTGTTATGAAATAACATTGATAGCCTCTACTCGTGTTCTAGCTCGTCTAAGAGCTAGATTTGCCTCAATTGTTTGTCTCTTGCCTTCAGCCTTATTCAAATTAGTTTCTGCTATTTCAAGAGTTTGCTGTGCTTCTTGTGGATCAATGTCACTACCCTTTTCCGCATCATTTACTAAAACAGTTATCTCATTATTATTTATTCTAGCAAACCCCCCCATCAGAGCCATTGTTAACCATTGGTCTTTAAGACGTATTCTCAAAATACCTATATCGACAGCTGAGGCAATAGGCGCATGATTAGGTAATACTCCAATTTGTCCGCTATTAGTAGGTAAAATGATTTCCTTCACTTCTGAATCCCAAACAATTCGATTGGGGGTCAATACACAAAGATTTAAAGTCATTTCTTCAAATTGCTCTCCGTTTCTAAGTTCGTAGCCTTCGCAGTAGCTTCATCGATATTACCTACCAAATAAAAGGCTTGTTCAGGAAGACCGTCTAATTCTCCAGAAAGAATCAAATTAAACCCTCTAATTGTTTCTACTAGACCAACATATTTTCCAGCCGAACCGGTAAAAACTTCTGCTACGAAAAAAGGTTGTGATAAGAAACGCTCAATTTTTCGTGCTCTTGCTACGGTTAAGCGATCTTCTTCGGATAATTCGTCCAAGCCAAGGATAGCTATAATGTCTTGAAGTTCTTTGTAACGTTGTAAAGTTTGTTTAACTCGTTGCGCAGTCTCATAATGTTCTTCACCAACGATTCGAGGTTGGAGCATAGTTGAGGTTGAATCTAAAGGATCTACTGCTGGATAGATACCTTTGGCGGCTAATCCTCTTGATAGTACAGTAGTAGCATCTAAATGTGCAAATGTCGTAGCAGGAGCAGGGTCAGTTAAATCGTCGGCAGGTACATAAACTGCTTGAATAGAAGTTATGGACCCTTCTTTGGTAGAAGTGATTCTTTCTTGTAAAGAACCCATTTCAGTACTAAGAGTGGGTTGATAACCCACAGCAGAGGGCATTCGACCCAATAAGGCAGATACTTCAGATCCTGCTTGAACGAAGCGGAAGATATTGTCGATAAATAGAAGTACATCTTGCTCATTGACATCTCGAAAATATTCCGCCATAGTTAGGGCAGTTAAACCAACTCTCATACGAGCTCCGGGTGGTTCATTCATTTGACCATATACTAAAGCTACTTTGGATTCTGCAATATTTTGTTCATTAATTACTCCAGATTCTTTCATTTCCATATAAAGATCATTTCCCTCGCGAGTACGCTCACCTACTCCGCCAAATACAGATACACCTCCATGAGCTTTGGCAATGTTATTGATCAATTCCATAATAAGTACTGTTTTACCCACTCCAGCTCCACCGAAAAGTCCTATTTTTCCTCCACGACGATAAGGAGCTAAAAGATCTACTACTTTTATTCCTGTTTCAAAAATAGATAATTTTGTATCTAATTGTATAAAGGTAGGCGCAGATCTATGAATGGGAGATGTTGTACGAGTATCTACAGGACCTAAATTATCAATCGGCTCTCCAAGCACGTTGAAAATTCGTCCTAGAGTTGCTCCGCCTACTGGAACACTTAGGGGAGTTCCTGTGTCAATAACTTGCATTCCTCTCATTAGACCATCTGTAGCACTCATAGCTACAGCCCTAACTCGATTATTTCCTAATAATTGTTGTACTTCACAAGTCACATTAATTTGTTGACCAACAGTATCTCGACCCTTAACTACCAGAGCATTGTAAATATTAGGCATCTTCCCCGGGGGAAAGGCTACATCTAGTACCGGACCAATTATTTGGTCAATATGTCCCAGATTTTTTTTTTCAATCGAAGAAACTTCAGGACCGGAAGTAGGAGGATTTATTCGCATATCAAAAGCCAATTTTTTTTTCCGAAAAAGTTTTTAAATCAAAAAGAAATGTTCGATAAGAAAGCAAGTTGATCGGTTAATTCAAAAAGAAATAAGAAATGGGAGTTAGTACTCCATTTTTTTGGTACTATTCCATCAATCCTCTTTAACTGTTTACTTACTTATTCAAATTCAATTATTGAATTCTTAAGCTTACTGCAGTTATTTTGAAAATTTCAATTGGATAAAATCTTTCGAAAGTCTTTTCTTTTTTTCTATCATTCTAGAAAATATCATCTATATTCTGTATGGAATTCGAACCTGTACCTTAATTTAGAATTCATTTTTTTTATCATTGGCTTTCGTATTTCCTCAGTAGACAATTTTTTAGACTTACCCTCTGTTTCCCTATTTTTTGACCTCTTTTTTTATTTTCCGGGGAGAAAGCTGCCTATTTTTACATCTAGGATTTACATAGACAACATATATCACTGTCAAGATTAAGAATAAATTATTATTATTATTTAGATTAGATCTTTCGATTTCAAAATTAAAAAATAAGATCAAATTGAAAAAAAAAAAAGATTGGGTTGCGCCATACATAGAAAAGAGTATACAATAATGATGTATTTGACAAATCAAATACCATCGTTTAATTTAATAATAACATAACGAACCTTTGGGATTAATTGATAATAGTAGTTGATTTTTGTAAAAGATTTCATTAACTCCTAAGTCATATCGAGTAGACCTTATTGTTTCAAGAATTCTTAATTCAAGAGTTGTAGGGAGGGATTTATGTCACCACAAACAGAGACTAAAGCAAGTGTTGGGTTCAAAGCTGGTGTTAAAGATTATAAATTGAATTATTATACTCCTGAGTATGAAACCAAAGATACTGATATCTTGGCAGCATTTCGAGTAACTCCTCAACCTGGAGTTCCACCTGAAGAAGCAGGTGCTGCGGTAGCCGCCGAATCTTCTACTGGTACATGGACAACTGTGTGGACCGATGGGCTTACCAGTCTTGATCGTTACAAAGGACGATGCTATCACATCGAACCTGTTGCTGGGGAAGAAAATCAATATATTGCTTACGTAGCTTATCCTTTAGACCTTTTTGAAGAAGGTTCTGTTACTAACATGTTTACTTCTATTGTCGGTAATGTATTTGGGTTCAAGGCACTGCGTGCTCTACGTCTGGAGGATTTGCGAATCCCAACCGCTTATATTAAAACTTTCCAAGGTCCGCCTCACGGCATCCAAGTTGAGAGAGATAAATTGAACAAGTATGGTCGTCCCCTATTAGGATGTACTATTAAACCTAAATTGGGGTTATCCGCTAAGAATTATGGTAGAGCTGTTTATGAATGTCTTCGTGGGGGACTTGATTTTACCAAAGATGATGAAAATGTGAATTCCCAACCATTTATGCGTTGGAGAGACCGTTTCTTATTTTGTGCTGAAGCGATTTTTAAATCACAGGCTGAAACAGGTGAAATCAAAGGGCATTACTTGAATGCAACTGCGGGTACATGCGAAGAAATGATGAAAAGAGCTGTATTTGCCAGAGAATTAGGCGTTCCTATCGTAATGCATGATTATTTAACAGGGGGATTCACTGCAAATACTAGCTTGGCTCATTATTGCCGAGATAATGGTCTACTTCTTCATATACATCGTGCAATGCATGCAGTTATCGACAGACAAAAGAATCATGGTATGCACTTTCGTGTATTAGCTAAAGCATTACGTTTGTCTGGTGGAGATCATGTTCACTCCGGTACCGTAGTAGGTAAACTTGAAGGGGAAAGAGATATCACTTTAGGTTTTGTTGACTTACTGCGTGATGATTTTGTTGAAAAAGATCGAAGTCGTGGTATTTATTTCACTCAGGATTGGGTTTCTCTACCAGGTGTTCTGCCTGTTGCTTCGGGAGGTATTCACGTTTGGCATATGCCTGCTCTGACCGAAATCTTTGGAGATGATTCCGTACTTCAATTTGGCGGAGGAACTTTAGGACACCCTTGGGGAAATGCACCAGGTGCTGTAGCTAATCGAGTAGCTCTTGAAGCCTGTGTGAAGGCTCGAAATGAAGGACGTGATCTTGCTCGTGAAGGTAATGAAATTATCCGTGAGGCTAGCAAATGGAGTCCTGAATTAGCTGCTGCTTGCGAAGTATGGAAGGAGATCAAATTTGAATTCGAAGCAATGGATACTATTTGAATTCGAAGCAATGGATACTTTGGATTAATTGCAATTAAACTCGGCACAATCTTTTCCTAAAAGAAGGATTGAGCCGAATACAAAGATACTTAATTATTAAACAGATTTCTATCTTTCGTATTGGAATAGAAGCATAGTAAGTAGACGATATTTTACGAAAAAAGTGATTACAATTTATAAGGGAAACTGGCTATTGCCTTTTTCGATGTGAATTTCACATAATAGGGAAGTTGTTCCATTTCTATATGAAATTTGTATTTTCCTATTGATTTCTATATTTCTATAATTTTATACGTTTTTTTAGTTTAGAATATCATTTTAGAATAAAAAAAGATATATATATATTTAAATAATTTTTCTTATAAGTAATTCTAACATAATACTAATAATCGAATTAATAAGATTGAAAATCTTATTAATTCGATTGTATTTATTCGATTGTATTTTTTTTTCAATACTAATATTGACAACACTGTATCAAATAAATATAATCCGATCGTGAATAAATTGATCACCTTACTTACGTTAAATAGGCGTTATTACTTCATCAAATGGTAGGTTCATTGGTTTTCTTTCTGCGAGACAAACAAGAAAAACTTTGTTAATGAATAAGTAAGTGAATTGAAAGGTAAACACGAATATATATACGAAAATATTAGATCTATATATACCAATATATATATAGTCTTATATATATAATAATAATGGATAACTCTAACATAGTATTTCAAGAACATAGTATTTAAATAGGTGGTATATCTTTTTTTAGTTTTTTAGACAATTCAATTTTGTAATTTTATTTTTTTGATTGCGATTGGGTATAAATATCCACCTTATTTTTTAAATTGTAATGGGGTTGCTAACTCAATGGTAGAGTACTCGGCTTTTAAGAGCGACTCTATTTTTTACGCATTTCTATGAAGCAATGGGTTCGTCGATACTATCGGTAGAGCTTGTAAAACCACGACTGATCCAGAAAGGAATGACTGGAAAAAGTAGCATGTCGTATCAATGAAGAATTCTAAAAATATTTCATTCTTTTAGGATCCAGCTCAAATTTTTGTTTGAATTTTTGGCTCGTAACAAAAAAAATTCCGTTGGGTTTGATTAATAAAGGGATAGAACTTGGTGGTTCTAATTCTAATAGGGAAACAAAAAGCATCGAGCTTTCATTTATTTTTTATTTGGATCATTACCCCATCTAATTGTACGTTAAAAATAGGTTAGTGCTTGATGTGGGAAAAGCTTTTCTGGTGAATGGTTTATTTTTGTTATGAGTCCTAACTATATAGCTATTTTCCATTATCTTTTGGTATTTTGGGGTAGCGATAAATGTGTAAAAGAAAGAGTATATTGATAAAGATATTTTTTCCAAAATCAAAAGAGCGATTAGGTAAAAAAAAAATAAAGGATTCTTAATTAGCTCGTTATCCTAGAACAAAAATTAGGCAAAAAATCGATTAGAGAGAGTCCGTTAATGGGTTTTACTTCTCTAGGTATATATTTATACCTATAATTTTCTGTTTTGACCATATCGCACTATGTATCATTTGATAATCCAATGAATCTCTGATTCTTTGTTTGACCAAATAGACTTTTTTTTTTTTAATGGAGCAATATCAAGCATATTTAGAACTCCGTAGATCTCGATACCAGGACATCCTATACCCACTTTTTTTTCGGGAATCTATTTATGGACTAGCTTATGCTCATGAGTCCTTTTTTATAGAAAATGTCGATTATAACAATAAATTTAGTTTACTAATTGTAAAACGTTTAAGTACTCGAATGTATCAACAGACTCATTTCATTCTTTTTGTTAATGATTCTAAAAAAAATACTTTTGTGGGTTATAATTATCATTTTTTTTCTCAAATAATATTAGAAGGTTTTGGTATCGTCGTGGAGATTCTATTTTCTCTACAATTATTTAGCTCTTCCTTAAGGGGATTAGAAATCGTAAAATCTTATAAAAATTTTCAATCAATTCATTCGATCTTTCCCTTTTTCGAAGATCAACTGATATATTTAAATCATAAGTCAGATATACGAATACCCTATCCTATCCATCTGGAAATCTTGGTTCAAATCCTGCGATATTCGATAAAAGATGTCTCTTTCTTTCATTTAATAAGGTTGTTTTTTTATTACTATTATAATTGGAATAGTCTTTTTCCTCCAAAAAAATGGATTTTTACTTTTTTTTCAAAAAGGAATCGAAGAATTTTCTTGTTCCTATATAATTTATATGTATGGGAATATGAATCTATCTTTCTTTTTCTACGTAACAAATCCTCTCAGTTACAGTTAAAACATTTTCGCGTTTTTTTTGAGCGAATTTTTTTCTATGAAAAAATAAAACATCTTGTAGAAGTATCTACTAAGAATTGTTCATATACTTTCTTCTTCTTTAAGGATACTTTCATCCATTATGTTAGATATCAAGGAAAATCAATTCTGGTTTTAAAGAATACTCCTTTTTTGATAAATAAATGGAAATACTATTTTATATATTTATGGCAATGTCATTTTGATATTTGGGCTGGACTAGAAACGATCTATATAAACGAATTATCTCAGTATTCATTTCACTTTTTAGGCTATTTTTTAAGTATTCCACTAAATCTTTCAGTAGTACGAAGTCAAATGTTGCAAAATTCATTTCTTATTAAAATTGTTATAAAAAAACTTGATACAATAGTTCCCATTATTCCTCTAATGAGATCATTGGCTAAAACAAAATTTTGTAATGTAATGGGTCATCCTATTAGTAAGCCGGTTTGGGCCAATTTATCTGATTTTGATATTATTGACCGGTTTTTGCGCATATGCAGAAATTTTTCTCATTATTACAATGGATCTGCAAAAAAAAAGAGTTTCTATCAAATAAAATATATACTTCGGTTTTCTTGTATAAAAACTTTGGCTCGTAAGCATAAAAGTACTGTGCGCATTTATTTGAAAAAATTAAGTTCAGAAAAATTATTGCAAGAATTTTTTACAGAAGAAGATCTTTTTTCTTTGATTTTTCCAAGAACTTCTTTTACTTTGCGTAGGTTTTATAGAGGTCGTATTTGGTATTTGGATATTCTTTTAAGAAACGATTTCGTCAATTATTTATAATTGAAAATAGGTTATGTTATTTTTTAAATCGGTGTAAATTGATAAAACGAACTTCCTTCTTTTTATTCAATGAGGATAAAAAAATCATTTTTTTTAGTCTTCTATATCTATATATAGGATTTTGAAATGCTCATGTAGTCAGAGTCAAGATTCGGGGTTAATGAATTAAATATTATATTTCACTTTCTTAGAGTCTTTTGCTAGGCAAGTAATTAAGGTTTAGATGTATACATAGGGAAAGCCGTGTGCAATGAAAACTGCAAACACGGCTTGGGGAGGGATTTTTTCTTGTTTTATTCTATTGTTGAATTTTATTCAAGAATAAATTATCTACTTCATCCGACTAGTTCCGGGTTCAAGTCCCGGGCAACTCATTTTTGTAGATCGATGTTGTATTATATCTATATTTCTATTCTCTATTTCTATAAATAGAATGATATATAGAAAATAAACTTTTTTTATGAATCAATGAAATGGGATAAACAAGGTAAATTCGGATAAACCGAAATGAATAAGAACATACTAATGAATAAGAACATACTATGGATATTAGTATTGGTTGACACTGGTATATAAGTCATGTTATACTGTTGAATAACAAGTCCTCAAATTCTCGCATTATAGAGAATTTTTGTGCTTGGGAGTCCCTAATGATTAAATGAACCAAGATTTTACCATGACTGCAATTTTAGAGAGACGCGAGAGCGAAAGCCTATGGGGTCGCTTCTGTAATTGGATAACCAGCACCGAAAATCGTCTTTACATTGGATGGTTTGGTGTTTTGATGATTCCTACTTTATTGACTGCAACTTCTGTATTTATTATCGCTTTTATCGCTGCCCCTCCAGTAGATATTGATGGTATTCGTGAGCCTGTTTCTGGATCTCTACTTTATGGAAACAATATCATTTCTGGTGCGATTATTCCTACTTCTGCGGCTATAGGTTTGCATTTTTATCCGATCTGGGAAGCAGCTTCTGTTGATGAGTGGTTATACAACGGCGGTCCTTATGAACTAATTGTTCTACACTTCTTACTTGGTGTAGCTTGCTACATGGGTCGTGAGTGGGAACTTAGTTTTCGTCTGGGTATGCGTCCTTGGATTGCTGTTGCATATTCAGCTCCTGTTGCAGCCGCTACTGCTGTTTTCTTGATCTATCCTATTGGTCAAGGAAGCTTTTCGGATGGTATGCCTCTAGGAATTTCAGGTACTTTCAATTTTATGATTGTATTTCAGGCTGAGCATAATATTCTTATGCATCCATTTCACATGTTAGGTGTAGCTGGTGTATTCGGCGGCTCCCTATTCAGTGCTATGCATGGTTCCTTGGTAACTTCTAGTTTGATCAGGGAAACCACAGAAAATGAATCCGCTAATGAAGGTTACAGATTTGGTCAAGAGGAAGAAACTTATAATATTGTAGCTGCTCATGGTTATTTTGGCCGATTAATCTTCCAATATGCAAGTTTCAACAATTCTCGTTCTTTACATTTCTTCCTAGCTGCTTGGCCTGTAGTAGGTATTTGGTTTACCGCTTTAGGTATCAGCACTATGGCTTTCAACTTAAATGGTTTTAATTTCAACCAATCCGTAGTTGATAGTCAAGGTCGTGTAATAAATACCTGGGCTGATATTATTAACCGAGCTAACCTTGGTATGGAAGTAATGCATGAACGTAATGCTCATAATTTCCCTCTAGATCTAGCTGCGATGGAAGCTCCATCTGTTAATGGATAAAATTTTGATCTTAATTTAAAGTAGACGAGTTTTTGTTTAAAAATAAAGGAGCAATATCAACTTTGTTAATATTGCTCCTTTATATTGGATATTGGATTAGTAATCTTTTTTTTAGATTTCTATAGATTTATACATACGTTTTTGATTGATTTAATGATTCCTTATCTTTTTTTTTTTCCTTTGTTAGAAAAAAAAGGATAATGAAAAGGTAGAATTTGAGATATAGATCATTTTTACTATAAGGGCGGATGTAGCCAAGTGGATCAAGGCAGTGGATTGTGAATCCACCATGCGCGGGTTCAATTCCCGTCGTTCGCCCATATCTATATATAGATAGATATAGATATTGTTTAGGTTTTCAAGTATAAATCTGAAATAAAGAAAAATGGCTACTTCTAAAACTTATAAGTACGAATTCTTCAAAATAATAATTATTACAAAAGATATATTTTTGAGATAAAATAGATACATTTATCTATTTCACAAAAAAAGAATATATCCATATCGTGGTTTCCTCTTATAATACCTCAGGTGCTAATGAAACTATTTTAGTGAAATTTAACTGTCTCAATTCCCGGGCGATTGCGCAAAAGATTCGAGTTCCTTTTGGATTTCCTTCTTGATCAATTATAACTGCAGCATTATCATCATACTGAATTATTATACCGTTGCTACGTTTTAGTTGTTTACAAGTACGTACAATTACAGCTCTGATCACTTCAGATTTTTCTAAGTTCGTATTTGGTACTGCTTGTTTGATTACAGCAACAACAATGTCGCCAATATAAGCATATCGTCGATTACTAGCTCCTAGGATTCGAATACACATCAGTTCACGTGCTCCGCTGTTATCCGCTACATTCAAATGAGTTTGAGGTTGAATCATATCATTTTTTTATTATTTCAATCTAAAAAAGGAAGTAAAAATATTTTGTGTTCAAAAAAAAAGGAACCTATTATTGCCTTTTTTCTTTTCATTCTAAAGACCTATTTTCTTTGGTTCTCTTTTATTATCCTGAAATAATGAATTGAGTTCGTATCGGCATTTTGGATGATGCTATTGAAATAGCCTTTCTTGCTATATTTTCTGGTACTCCACCCATTTCATAAAGTATTTTCCCAGGTTTAACAACAGCTACCCAATATTCGGGAAATCCTTTTCCTGAACCCATACGTGTTTCAGTAGGTCTTACTGTAACCGGTTTGTCTGGAAAAATACGTACCCATATTTGTCCACCTCGGCGAACATTTCTTGACATTGCCCGCCGTCCCGCTTCTATTTGTCTAGATGTTATCCAAGCTGGCTCAAGTGCCTGAAGAGCATATCTTCCGAAGCAAATATTATTACCTCGATAGGATATTCCCTTCATTCTTCCTCTATGTTGTTTACGAAATCTGGTTCTTTGGGGGTTATAATTGATGGTTGTTTTTCAATTCCATCTTTATTACAGAACCGTACATGAGATTTTCACCTCATACGGCTCCTCGCGAATGAAGTAATTCAAATATCTATATCTATATGGATATAGATTCTATCTAATCGATAAAATAATAGAAATAGTCATATGTTTAGTAAATAACGAAATCTCGGTATTTTTTGAGATTTCATACAATCTTCGAAATTTTTAGATCTTGTTTTCAATATCGATTCTTAGAATTGGCAAAAATATAAAAAAATTCAATAAAAGAAAAATTCTCGCGGGCGAATATTTACTCTTTTATTCTCAAATTCAGATGTAATGAAATTCAGATGTTAATGTAGGGTACAACTCCTAAAAAATGGATTGTTTTTAGGTTTCTTCCGCCATCCCACCTAAGAAATCATTAAGATTTGTTTTCTTTAAGATTTTTTTAATAAAATCTTAAGTCTTAAGTATTTGCAGGTTTCGTCGTTCCCATCGCCTCTCGATTAATGGTTAGGTTTTAATTCGACAATGGAGCCTTTCTCATAGCTAAAAATTAATAAAATTTTTTTAGAATAGAATATTCATTTCTTTTTTCGTGAATCAATATTATCAGTTTTTCTTGATTCAGAGCTCTTAATTTATTGACATTAAAAATAAAAAAAAAATATATATATTATTCTTTTTTATTTTTAAGGATGCTTTAATACACTATCTTTTCTGAGATGACCCATAGACCTTTACATATTCGAATTCTATATCATTGATATATTTTAATCTCTTTCTTTCACCTTTTCTTTTATCTATATATTTTTATTGCTTTACAACTAAATAATCTTTTTTTTCTTTTATCTTTCACAATTTTTCAGTTGCTATATTCTTTTTTTATTAAATTTTTTTTCTTTTGACTAATTCTTTAGATCTAGATAATCCGAAGTGATGTGTTGGTTATTAGTTCTTTTTAAATGAATTGATACTATTAACCGGTTTCTTTTTTTTTTTTAATCATTCTAAAAAACTAACGAGTCACACACTAAGCATGGCAATCCTCTATAAAATGATTAATTTCTTTTTTTAGTCGATTCAATCTTATAAAATAGATAAATTTTTGAGAATCAAAATCGAGTAATTTTTTCTTTTTTGTTTTATATAAAATCAAAATAGGACATTGAATTATTGAATAGAAAGAAGGACATATTTTTCTTTATTTCGAAAATATCCAAACTTTTATCCCTAAAACTCCATAAATAGTTCGAACTGTATAACAACAATATTCAATTTTAGCTCGAATGGTTTGGAGAGGAACCCTACCTTCTCTGATCCATTCGACACGTGCAATTTCTTTTCCATCAATACGTCCTGCAATCTGTACTTGAACTCCTTTTGTACCTGCTTGTTCAGTTAATTCAATAGCTTTTTTCATTGCTTTACGAAATGAAACTCTATTCTTTAATTGTCCAGCTATAAATTCTGCAAGAATATTAGGGTGTTTATAAGCATTTGTAACTTTTACAATAGCAATGTTTAGTTTTCTATTCACACAATTCAGTTTTTTGTGCATATTCGTCTGTAATTCTTCGATTTTTTGAGGCTTACCCTCTATTAATAACTTTGGAAATCCCATATATATTATGACTTGAATCAGATCGATTCTTTTTTGAATCTTTATCTCTCCAATTCCCTCGACACCCGAGGATATTCTTCTATTTTTTTGTATAAAATTTTTTATCCAATCTCGTATTTTTTTATCTTCTTGTATATTCTCAGAATATTTTGTTGGTTGTGCAAACCAAATAGAATCATGACTTTGAGTTGTACCAAGTCTGAAACCAAGCGGATTTATTTTTTGTCCCATAATTCCCCACTACTGTACATAAAATTACATAAAATGATATTTCTTATTTGTGTATTTTTTATCTATAGATAGATCTTTATAACTCATTATAGCTCATTGACTAAGTTCGTTGAAATTTCTATTGTGACTATCATCGACTATTGTAAAATAAACAATTCAAAAAATCGAATAAAAGAAGATATTCAACTAAAGCAAATAGAAAATTCAAATAGAAATTCAAGTATCATAATGTTTTATTTATGTACAAATCACATCAATTACTATTTGTACTGTGTGTTGTAAATAAAATAGACATGAACCTTTTTTTTTGATTTGACCAAAAGACAAGGCTTCTGTATAGAGGTTCTTCTTTATCATAAGAGTCTATTTTGACAAATCAATAAAATATTGAATTGATTGAATTCTTCATTAAAAAAGAATTTTATTATTATTATGAATTATTGAATTCATTTAATGAATTCTAAAAGAAATGAGTTGAACTTCATTTTACTAAGAATTCAATTTTGTAATATTTCTTTATGCATTACTATTTAAAAATGGATGTTCAAATTAACGTTAACGACGAGATCTATTATCATTTTTCGCATGTCCTCGGAAGTTTAGAGTAGGTGAAAATTCTCCTAATTTATGGCCTACCATACGATCTGTTATATAAATAGGTAAATGTTCTTTTCCATTATGGATAGCAATGGTATGGCCAATCATTGTAGGTATAATGGTAGATGCTCTGGACCAAGTTAATATTATATCTTTTTCCGCTTTTGTGTTAAGCTTCTTTATTTTTCTTAATAAATGATTCGCTACAAAAGGATTTTTTTTTAGTGAACGCGTCACAGTTAATTACTCCTTTTTCTTGTAAAGACGAAGAAACAATTTCTATTTTCTCTACTATTTAGTACGACGACGAAGAATCAAATTATCACTATATTTCTTCCTTTTTCTACTTCTTCTTCCAAGTGCAGGAAAACCCCAAGGAGTTGCGGGTTTTTTTCTACCAATGGGGGCCCTCCCTTCACCACCCCCATGCGGATGGTCTACAGGGTTCATAACTACTCCTCTTACTATAGGACGTTTACCTAGCCAACATTTAGATCCGGCTCTACCTAAATTTTTCTGGTTTACCCCAACATTTCCCACTTGTCCAACTGTTGCCGAGCAGTTTTTGGATATCAAACGGACCTCCCCAGAAGGTAATTTTAATGTGGCCGATTTCCCCTCTTTTGCAATTAGTTTCGCTACAGCACCAGCTGCTCTAGCTAATTGTCCACCCTTTCCGAGTGTGATTTCTATGTTATGTATGGCCGTGCCTAAGGGCATATCGGTTGAAGTAGATTCTTCTTTTTGATCAATCAAAACCTCTTCCCAAACTGTACAAGCTTCTTACAAAGCATACGGCTTTCTGGATGTAGATGATGATATCTATACAGATGGATCTTATATATATCTATATATCGCACAATGAAGTACCGCACGAGTGGGTATATAGGAATCCAAATCTGCCGCTCATGTTATGATCTTCTACATCCTAGGTCTTCCCGTTCCTTCATCTGGCTTATGTTCTTCATGTAGCATTCAGACTGAATGACTCTATGAAATTACGTCG
>NW_028196777.1:0-60000 GCF_037176805.1 Vigna unguiculata
GAAACAGAAAGAAGTACGTTGACGACAACAGATTCTATAGCTGGGGATCTTGCTAACAATGAAACTCCTAACCTTAAATCATATAACAGGGGCTTTCACTCCTTCTGGCCATTGAAAGCATTCCAATTGCAGCTTCTTCTTAGGATTCGTTAAAAGAACATTCCCCTAATCTAATGCCATGGCCTTCGCTCTAGTTATGCTACTAATGCCCGTACTCCAACAGCTAAATCGATGGCATCGCTTATTCCCTCAAGCCTTCCAAGATCGGATTCATCCCTTCCTCTCAGGTTCCTTCACTTAGAGTAGTGAGTCTAGTGAAAGCCGAATCCTAAGAAGAAGGTACGGAAGCTGGGATAACCACTTTATACGATAACGATACCATTCACAGCGGAACAAGAAGAATCACACTCGACTCAACTTGTGAGCTATCGAGTAAGTAGCGGCCTTTAGAGCTGGGATAAGTAGGGTAGCAGCTAAGATTAAGGCCTCTCCTCAACCGAGACATAGAACTCCTAGCTCTGGAGCTGATTGAATTGATTCTTTTAACAGCTACCGAGTCTTCTCCTCGCTCACTGAACTCCCCCCAATCTAGTCTCAGGTCAAGAGATAAGAGCGATGGCATACCTTGAGTCACTCGCTTCCATTGGGCGAACTTTCATCTGTTCTCTTTCAGCATTTATGGTCAAATGAACCACCTTGCTTATCACAGTTAGGTCGATTTTATTTGATCCTCATCTCGTTCAGTTTTGATGGCCGCTAGTTCCTTTATTACGTCGTTCAGTTCAAAGAGTCATTCGGGTATCTGCTTTCAATGTTTGCTAGTAACAGTGGTTGTCTCCTTGATACCCTCTCGCCCTTACATACAACGTATTTGAGTGCTTTTTAGTAATATGATACGCTGTGAAGTGAAGAGTCGACAACTGCAGATAGGCCTCTCCCCCCCAATGCAAGGAAAGGAATGTTCCCTACCTATCCGGCACCTTTTACTGGAAGCTAGTCCTTCCCTGCTCTTGAATAGCGTAGTTGTAAAATCCTCTCCTTTCTTCGTTGCAGAACTCCCTTTCTAGAAGAAAAGAAAGGGTCTACGCTCACTTATTTCTTAATAAATGTATTAGGACCTCTCTTTCATTTCTCAAGGCAGATGATTTGGACGATTCCAATACGTTTATCTCCGAGCTAGTCAGTCTGTTCCTCTCGCTATCGGTCAAGCAACTATGTACCTTTCAGTCGGTAAAGTGGCTTCGCTCTTTCCCCCGCGCATTCCCCTAGCAGTGGATTCTCCAACTTTTGCAAGAGTAAGAGTGGAACCACAAGTCGAAGGTTCCAGAACCAATGAAAGAGAAAACCTAGTTCTCAAAGGCTAGGAACTCCGGATATGAGATTGGACTAGACTGGGCTAAACTTTTTATAGTTCATGAGATCAAGTAGAACCGCTTACTTACTAATTACTTAACACTAAACATCGTCACTCTCGAGCGAAGGTGGTATGGAATTGACGATACTTAATACTTTAACTAAAAACTAAACGAGCGGGATACATATGATACCACACCTAAAGACTCTGGAACGCATTTATGCCGGATCTGATTGAACTTGCAGAGTAATACAAGTTTTTCAGAGAAAGGAAGAGATTCTCTGTGCCATGAAAACAGGCTTTCCCGTAGATAGGTTGTTAATTTACTCTCCCTTCCATCAGTCAGTCCCTATAGAAAAGAGATAGGAAAAGTAATTTAGACACTTCGCGAAGGAGGAGAGGATTGACTTGCTTTTCACCTACTTTGGTGAAGTTCAAGCACTTTGCTTTTCGATTGTATACCAGAGAAATCTCCATCTTTTTGATTAATGATTGAGTGAGAACACAAAGAGTAAAGCCTAGATTGACCACTTCACTTTAGCGTACTTAAATCTCTCGATATCATATTCATTCCACAGTCATTCATCCCTACGATCCTCCTGCGAATTCCCAAGCCTTCTTTGATTTAAGTGTGCACACTTTTTGTACAGATAGGGACCTAATCCGAAGCAGAATAAGTGAGGTTAGCCAAGCAGACTTTCCCTTTATAGTGCTTATTGAGTCAGTGATAAAGACTTAACTAGTATATTTGAAAGAATGGAATCGCTGAAAAGGACTCGAAAGAATGAATTGACCTCCGTCCTTCTCCCCCAATCATAATCCTCTGTGAATGCTACTGCTTGTCTTAATGGCAAAGACCTGCTAGTCGGCTCTTTTTGGGGCATTCTTTGGTGCTTGATTTGAGCCTCTAGTCATCCCTTTTCTACCTACTCTATTCTCTTAAAGGCTAGAGGCAAGGCTCAACATAGTAAGTTGGCACTTCACTCCCGACCAAAAGAAAATGAACCTGATGCACTCTTGCATGGGGGTAAAGCTGCAGGACGGAGATGACTTCTAGCTAATGGCTAATGGGAGGTAAGCAAGAAAAAGCAAGTCAGCGTGGTTGGGTATTCATGGTAGCGATAAGCCGTGATAGGTGTAAGACAAATCGCGCATTAAGGCAAGCAGTATCTAAGAGGTGAGGATAGCAGAAGACGGTCTTCCTATGATAAACAAAAAAAAGGTAGTCCTTTTTTTTGATTGTGCAGATCAAGTATCCGAATGCTCGAGCAGGTAGAGAAGTTCATTTAGACTTACGATAATACTTTTACACGGCCCACCTAGTTGGACCGGAATGGACTTCTTTCTTCGCCCGTTATAGGATAAGACGGAGAGGCCTGATCAATCAAAGACTAAGGAAGAGGCGGTAGATCGAAGTCAGGACCAGAGGCTGCCTACGCAAATGGGCGACGAAGGCAAAGCGCCCAGTTTGTTGAAAAGTATGGCTTCGAAAGCCTTCTAATTCAATTCCAATTGTATATGGTTTCAGCTGATTACGAGCACAGCAGGGTAGTAATGCCCTAAAGGTAAAGGAAGGGGAGAGACGAGGCACCAAAAAAAAAGAAAATGAAGCGAAAGTCCCGAAGCATTTTAAGGAACTAGTCGAAGGGGAGTTAGTTTTCACTTCGGCTCACACCAAAGAGGCAGGCGATGAGCCTGTAAAAAAAAGCAAGAAAGAATACAGACAATTCTCGGCACCGAGGAAGCACCGCAGGTCCTTGCGATAGGCGCAGGTTGGAGGAGATAACTTCTTGAACAAGCCAAGAGAATAGTCAAAAAATGTGCTCGCGTGGACATACCAGGATCTTAAAAGAAAGAGACCCTTTTCAATTCAACCCATGATAACTATCACAAAAGATTGAATCCTCATTTTAATCTAGGTAGTCATCCACTTCGAATAGTAAGTAAATCCGTACCCCAGACTACGTGCCGTACCTACAAATCTGTCTACATGGTGAATTGGACGGCTTCCCCACTACTAATGACGAACCCCCCGGTATTCCCATCAATACTCCCAGCCTTTGACCATTTTGAGCCTTTTGAAAATGCTAACGAAGAAAAAGGGGGCCTCCTCAGGGAACCAGCAGAAAGGCTCTCAAAAGCAGGCGCGTACCAAGCCATTCCACTTCCCTCGGACCATGAGCAGTGGTCAAAGCGCTTAAATCCTGGCTCATAGCCTTCCTCAGACCTTATTGACACGGGACGAGTCGCTATGATTCACTACGAAAATAGAAGCAGATGCACTAATCAATTCGAGCTAATTTACTCATCCCACCTCGAACTCTCATTTAGCGCATCGACTTTAGCACTACTTATATTATTATATTACTATTATCTTACAATTACATAAAATAAATCTACACCAGCGCATCCAGCATCAAAGGACAATAGCTCGTGTGGATAGGGACTATCTTCAAGCGTTTGACCAAGGGTTGGAGGAGTATCCAAGGTGAGCTGAAGGCGAACTTTTGGAGTAGATAAGCAGGTCTACCTCAGAGAAGATCATGGAATCATAACAGCACAGAAAGAGACGCTCCGAACTACTTCCGCTTGAGGTTGGTCGTAGATGAACCCACCCAATATAATTAGTATCTCAAAAAGCAGCCGCTAGAGCTATTAACTATAGGTATTACAGAAGAAGCTAAAGAAGAGGAGCGGAGCAGCTCGACCAGAGGGAGAGGAGTTAAGTAGCCCTTACTCAACCGAAAAAAAGAATATGTCTTCAGCGATTCTTTCTTGAAAGCGAAAGCGCAGATCGAGGCTTGTCGAAGATAAGGGACTCGACTTCCCCTGCCTTATTAAGGACTTCCCAACTGACCCTAGCGGAAGAAAAGGGCAAGGACCTCTTAATAGAATATGTCTAGGTCACTTCCAACAACAACTAAAGCTATTTCTTACTGGTGTGGATTCTCCACAAGTACTAGAAACGATGGGATCTCTACAACTTGTTCCACAAACTCCAACTACTAGAAAGGCTGAAAACTGACTCCAATCAGTCAACTACCATCCATGAGCGGATACCATCGAGTTATCGGCCAACAAGGTTCGATGTAATTGAAAGGTCCACTCTTTCATCCGCTTATGCTACTTTTCGTCCTTATTGAGGGGAACCACTCAGATGGAGTTCCAGGGATGGGATTAATGGCACATTAGTTCCCCGGGATCCATCTCCACCAACCAAACTCAAACTAGCCTTCCTCCATTCACTAGCAATGAGCCCATTGGGCTTTACCCCTGCTCTTTGGTCCCCAAAAGCTACTGAAAGTCCTAATCGAAGAGCCATATATTCCAGTCCGGATCGAGGAGCCAAACAACCAACTAGCTGATATCCTTAACTGCAAAACTGCTCCGAGTGGTTAGCGAACTATTGAAGTAGATAAGTTCCAGTCCGCATTGAGGAGCCAACCCCAAGCAAGGTGAAGCAGAAGCAGCAGCTCTTTTTGAACCCATTTTACCTTGGGGACAAAAACAAGCTCAAGAAAAGCATCCTTTCGAGGTAGGCGGAAGGTCTTCTTTTAACTTCAGAGCACCACCGAGAACAAATGATCGAAATATTTCGGAATGCACATGTCACCCCAGACATTTCACCCGAGAGATTGGCCAGGTTAGTGGGACAGATTTTGGCTCAGCTTCAACCTCGTGAGAGGTGATTGCACAAGTAGCAAAAGAGATCTCAGGATAAATAGGTACCATATCATATGTGTAACGAGAACGGACATGACACAGCAAGTTGCTAGTATAACTAGCTCACACAGGGGTCTGAAAGCTTTTCAGTTAAGACTGGTCGGGGCTCTGGACAGGAAGAATCTACATCGATCACGATGCGAGCAACAAGGTAATGGTGTCCTCGACCAAGCCGAAAGACAGATCTCATCACAGCACTTGCTTTCCCTAAACTATCTATCCTTAGAAGTAGGGCGAGAAAGAAATAGGGAATTCTCTAATCCGATAGCCTTACAACAAACAAGCTTGCTTAACGCACTAGCTTTTAATTCCGACTTAAAAGCTCTTAGAAGTGAAAAACCAAAAAACAAAGCGCATCGCTCTCACGCTCATCAGTAAAGTCAGTTATTCGCCTTTTATAAACGAGTGTTGTGTACTAATAGACTTGCTTACCGTAACCGCAAAGAAGAACGGTTCTATCTATTTATCCATAAGGGCGTTCGCTCCTATCCTTATAAGTCGAGTTACTTCATACCTTTCTCACGGTATAAGTTACGACTTCGCTTCCGAAAAGATCGATTTTTGACTCTGATTCACCAGCATCCACTACCGGAAGGAATTGCCTCACTTACCGCCTGCTCTTATTCCCATCGATATGCCCGGAAACAATAACTTTCTCTCATGCCCTTTACCTTAAGCCTGACAAAGATAGAATGTTTCACTTGCCCTACCGGCCCGTAAAGACTCTATCTCTACAAGCCGCCTTCTCTTTCCTTTTCATTAGAAACAAAGCGATCCGCTTTCATAACTAATAAGGCGTAAAAGAAAGGAGTTTTTGTATTCGTTCTGACTTCCGCTCGCAAAGGAACAAGATCTGGATTTTACTAGGGCGAGCGCAGTTTACTATGCGAGTGAAGAGATTGTTGCGAGCTAATAGCGAGTGGACTTTGCCCCTTCCCTTTCTTTAGACTTGCAGTAAAGCTGAACAAGTTTACTCAGCTTGCACTTGAGCTTGAAGCCTTTTTTGAAATCCTAAAGTAGCATTAAAAAATCCCCAAAGCTACAATAAAGCCGAGACTACAACCGCTACTTGCCCAATAGTACAGCGCCTTCCTCCCTGACTTTACTTTCCTAGCTATCAAACCCCTCTTCAAACCCTTGCCAGAAGAACGGAAAGATTCTCTGTGATACCGTTTGAATAACGATAATAGGCCTTAGAAAGCTTTAGCAACGCTAGGAGTTACTACTTACGCCAGCACCTTACGAGCTTACCAGAACCTTCTCCCGCAAGAAGAAGAGTTTGACTTGGACAACTTCATGATATGAAGAGCCTTTAGATGAAGAACGCCCTACTAATACAAATCAAGGAGAGGAAAGGACTCAAGATCCCGAGACAACAACGGGTGAAGTCAATAATAGAAGCCTTCCATCCCAACATCGGGCTTGATATGCTTTCTCTTCCATTTATTGATATAGAGATTCTATTTATTTTGAGGCCATGAAGAACGAGAGAGGAGAACGGGGGGGGTCAAAGTGACGAGACACCGGGATCGCGTCGCCTTACGACACCAATAACAGTCATTTCTGATGAGGAGGAGGAAAGGGGATGGAAATTGATCAGCCTTCAAGGGGGGGACACATGAAGGAGAGGAAGCTGGAAATGGGGACAAAGAAGAAGACGAAGAGAGTTCAAACTATTTTTTTTTAGTTCTGAGGATTCAACGAGCTTACCTTATTATTCTATTAGAGAAAGGGGGGATAATCCATCAGATCTGGTTCTCTAATGTTGATTCTGAATCTGGCGAAATTCTTCTATTGAAATTGCATTCTTCTCAAAGAAATAAATATCCCCCGAAGAGGAATTACATTGAGAGGCAATCAGAACGTCTTTCTCCCGAGGGCATAGTCCCCCCAAGAAATAATGTATTTAAGTCAATTTGGCTGGGCAGCCTTTTCCTCTGTTGTTTCCTTTCGGGAAAAAAAATCAAACATTGAAAGCACTGAGGTTCATTCGCATAGTCAGAAGGGAAAGACGGCCGAGGATCGTAGATTCGACCGCGAAGAAAACAGATGTTTGTTGTTGACTTCCAGCTGCCTATTCAGCTCTATGAAACTTAATTCTTCTAATAAGACTTTATACTGTAAAATCCTAAGGGTCGAAAGAGAAAACAGCGCTCGCTGCAAGGAGATTCTCAAGATATATATTTTTTAGTGTATTAAATATCTATTAAAGACTTGCATGCAGGCCTCATAGCAAGCCTTGAATTCGAGCTCTATAGATCCTCCAATTCTTAGAAAATCTTGCTTGTAATCAGAGGAGAGGAACATTTAGGAGAGATTCTCAATTCTAGAGAAAAGCAAGGTTTGGAATCCAACTTCTAATCTTTATAGATAGGGGGTTCAATCTCTTCCTTTCCCCCTATACTCTATTTAGCCCTTAAAACATTCTATTCCCCCCCTTGGGTCAATAAGTTGCTTGAATTCCCTCTCGGCGAATAGTCTTCATTTTATCTCTTCCCTCCTGTGGAGCCCCTATAGACGTAAAGGTTCCGAAGGCTCCAACAGGCTCTAAGTCAGTGAATATCTCCTTCCCGCCCACCTTAAAGTTAAAGAGTCGTAAGTAAAGAGATCTTTCCTAGAGGTAAGTAAAGGATTCCTTCTGGCCTTCTGCTCTGGTAGCTAAGTCACTCTTCTCTTTCCTTTAGTAGGAATAGACAAGTCTCACTCTTGCCCTTAATAGGAATCCAAATGCGGAGGTCAGCTTGTTTTAAGTCATAAAGGGAATAGGTTTCTATCTCACTTAATGCCCCTACCTACTAATAATCGAAAGAGACGGAGACCACAGCTTGATACGAGTACGAACTATACCACAAGCCTATAAGCGTCGAGAGCCCAGGTAAAGGAGCTCTCTCAAACAGGGAACTCGAAAGCCTAACGCGAGGGTTCTAAACCCCCTCTATCCCACGTTGAGATTTTAGAAAAAGGTGGGCCTTGGGCACAAGCTAAACTTCTTCGATTAGGCTACCACCCGGGGCTTGGTTTCGCTGAGTATGGGATTCGCTACCCAATTAGTCTCCCTACGCTATTAGATTAGGCACCTTTGGTCTAGGCTTTGCCCAAAAAGTCCACTTTGGATTGAGAACGTCCCACTGTGGATTCATAGACTGAACTTGACAGGTTCCACTGCGGAAAACCCCTCGAAACACAAGTCGCGTCACTGCATTCGTTCAGCCGGGTCGCCAAAGCAGTGGTGATGAAGGCTGACAAGCACGATTGACCGGAACTGGAGTCTCACGAGGGATTTAGCAGTTCCGTAGCTGCATATTCAGTCGAGCACATGTGACTGAGTCGCCCGTACCTGAGCTCGAGAAAGATTCCTTATACTGACCGAGTCTCCTCCGTTTCACGAGCAGTGGAGACAACGTTTCACACCTTGCCTTCGCTAACAGAGCTGACAAGTGTATGAATGAAGTCGAAGCAGTGGGGAAGAAAAGGACTCGGCTTAACGGTTCGGTTTCCCTTGTTACTATGGGAATGATGGAAGTTGCTCTTCTTCCTCTTAGCGTTAGCGACTCTGAGCTCATAGGGAGCTGGGAATGAGCTTGGTTAGCTGGGACCAAGAAGGGATAGAGTTGAAAGAGAGGATTTGATTAGCGCGCCTTCTGCCTGTCCTTTCCTGACTCTGTCGATGGTATGCCTGGCAGTCTTTCTCCTTGGCTTGTACTCGAGATTGCCTTTTTTTTTGTTCGAAATCGATATCTTCCTATTGCCTTTGAGAAAGGGAACGAAGGAATTCCTTCTGTTGTCACAAGAATTGTTCAAGTTGAATGCGAATAATCGATTGAATCCGATCTTTGAAGACTTGAAGGACTAGTGTCCAATCCCGGCCGATGTAGAGTAGTCCCTTTTGGGCAGCACTTCCTCGTAGGGAACTACCCATTGTCCTTCTTTCTTGTGGTGGAACCTGGGATTCACCCTCCCATAAGTTATTATCGCCAAAACAAAAAAAGACATATGGAATTTACCACAAGAGTCAAACTATAATAGTCTCCGACTCATATGGCGGCGGGGGCTGCGTTCCCCTCTCTTTCGTCGGTTAAGTGCTGGATGGGGAATGCATAGGTCGGCTATGTCCCTGGACCTCCCTCCTGGCTTCCCTGTCACGTCCGAACGTAATCAGAGAAGACCTGCCCAAGCACCACCTTGTGATCATAAAGATTAATATCCAATACAATCACAGGAAAGAGTACCTTAAAAAAAACCGTAACGTATCCGGGTCGTACGCCTGGAACAGTCGTACAATTTCGGCGATTCAAAAAAAAGGAGTATATCCCTCTCCCTTAGTGTCTTTCCACTTCCCTCGTTCAGGAACAAACCCTTCGCCTAAATCTTTTGAATCCCGGCCTGGTTTTTCCCCACTAACCAATTACGTTACGACCACTGAACAAACTTGGTTGACGAACATGGTTTATGCGCCGCTAATGTAGCGGCTTGTCGAGCATTTGACAAACTCACACCATCCATTTCAAATAGGACTTGTCCCGTGGACACACGAGCAATCCAACCCGTAGGATTTCCTTTTCCTCTTCCCATTCTTACTTCTGTAGGTTTCCCGGTAATAGGGATATCTGCGAAAACTCTTACCCATATCTTACCATTTTTTCGGGATTGTCCGCTCATAGCACGATGGAAGTGTCCGATTATAGCCCGACGCGCTGCTTCAATGGCTCGATATGAAAGACGCCCAGCTCTACAACTTTGAGTGCCATATCTTCCAAAACCAAGTTTTGTTCCGTCTGGTTTGCAACCCCTACTACATCTGCCTTTACGATATTTACTAAATTTCGTACGTTTCGGATATAGCACGTCCCCTTTTTTTTTTACTATATGAAATCCACACTTTGACACCTGAGATTCCGTAACGAGTAGATACTTCCGCAGAAGCATAATCGATTTTCTGGTTAAATACATTATGAGATGTTTTTCCATACTTTCCGCATTCAGTTCTAGCTATTTCTGCGCCTTCTGATCGACCTGAACAACATATACGGATCCCCTCAACCCCTTTTTTCATTACTAATGGAATATCCTTAACTATTCTACTAAAAATGGAACGAAATGATCTTGTTTTCTTTCTCAGTTGAAAAGAAATGTCTTGAGCAATCGGAGAAGCACTTTGATAAACAGATTTGATCTTGACCGACTCAATTAAGGTATTCGTGTTTGTTCTATTAGACAACAAAGATCGCATTTTTTTCACTTCGTTCAAATAAGAGTTGTACCCGTACGGAATTCTTCTGTTTCTCAGTATGATCTCTATCATCATCTCTATTCCCTTTATCCATTCTCCTATCCTACCTAGGTCTATTAATTTCTCTATCAATTCCATTACCTTATCCTTACCCATGAGGTTCCAACATTTGATCCTTAATTTACCTAGGAGTGGTTCCCGGGCATCCTCAAAAGAAAGGTTCTTATAAAAACCCACTCTATCCCTTGGAAAGAAAAAGGTAGCACCGAAGAAAGGAAAGAGCGAGATGGTTGTTTTTGTTGTTCCCGCGAAGCGAAGATCATTCGCCAAGCGAATGAAGTGGGTCAACCTCTTTTTGGCTTCGGCCAAACACTTTTTCTCGCTGGTCGAGCTTTCTACAAAAAAAGCGATGCGAGAACGTATTCTCTTATCTAAGCCTCTTCCCTGTTTCGCTCCCCCCATCGTTGATGGTTCAGCCACGCCCGGTGCCACGAAATGATTGAGAACTACGACGGGGTCGAAATGCATTTGGTTCTTTCTATTCAATAAGTATTGCATTACCGAATAATTCAAGGAGGGGCGCACTGCAGGGAGGGTCCTTTTAAATAGATGACTCGTCGGGCCGTCGGAGCGGGACTTATTGGGTAAAAATAACTTAAAGAACTTCCTTTTTCTGAAGGAGTCGTCATTTTCTATCAGGAACGCTATGTCATTGACAACCCCGGCGTATTTCGGATGCTTGAAGGCCCCGCTGACCCGAAGTGATTTAGAAAGATTCTTCTTTATCGATGGTGATCGGTCATGGTATCCATAGCGTTGCTTCTTTTTCGGCCAAATCCGAATTTCGTTTTGCTTCTCCCGGTCGTCGAGCCTGATCGACTCGACTCTTTTCCCTGCCCTCCGGCCTCTCACTTCGTTTCGTTCTTCTTCTGTATTGTCGCTGGAATGAAGACACCCGATCGGCCCGACTTTCCCAAATGCCCACCGCCGGCCCTTCTCCTTTCCGGGTCTGGATTTTTTGCGTCGTTTCAGTCGTCGTGGTCGACGGGGAAGAAAGAAATGAATGAATGTTCTTTTGGGAAAATGTATAAGAATACACCTACCGAGACGAAAGCCAAAGGTTAGTCTCGCAGGTGGACGTATCGAACCGAAATAAGATCTCAGATTGACATCTTGATACACTAATTTACCATAATAATAAATAGAGTCAATGGTGACTCCGCCGTGGGAATAGCCGCTTCTTTCTTGCTTTCAAGAGGGGCTTCCATTCACCTACGCAGACTTAAAGTGCTCTCCGAACCGTGCTGGATAGTCACCCATCACACGGCTCTCAAACCCAACCTGTGGTGAATCCCGGGAGACAAAGTCAAAGCGCTTGATCCTTTGCCCCATACTTTGAGATGCTTCTCCCCGCCGATCAAGCAGCGACGCTGCTCGTGATAGGCTTAGCTTTAAGCCGCTATCGTTCGGTTCGAATAAGTCAAGCCTAAACTGATTGAAAACGAAAGCGCTAACGCTATAATCATTATTCAAATAGCAACCTTTCGCCTTATAAAACAAAACAAGTTTACTTACTAAAAAAAGAAAGCGGCAACAAGCACCTTCTTTCTCAAAGTCAAGTTTATCGCTTCTTGCTTTAGAAAGATTGCAGCGTTAGCGCTTCTTGACTAATAACATCATAGAAAGTCAAGGCTCCTCTCCTTTTCTACGAATCTACAACTCTCTTTACTGAGCGAGACTCCATCCATATCCCTACTAGTGGTTATATTAAAAATTTTCCATTTTCTCATTTGTTTGACAGCCTAAACTAGGCTCCATTTTAGATAGGTTTTCGGTATTAATAAAAAAAATAGGTCAGGGGCGCGTCGGAACGGTCGGTGGCTGCTTAGTCTCATCCGAGAGTCTAATCTCTTTGTACTGCTTTTTTCTTTTTCAAATTAAAAAGAAGGGGGTCGATTTAGGCTCCTTCCCTTCCACTGCATAGCTGCGCTAGCAGGTACTATGAGCCCTCTGTCCCACGCATCTAACCAGCTCGCGTGGTTCACCGGTTCCACCGAAAACTCTCATTTGTTGAAGCGGAGCATAGTGCGCTTTAGGCGCCGAGCGATAAAGGTCTCTTTATTCTTTCGTTTCGGTTTATTCACTGATCTGAAACTTAGCACTTGTTTTCTTATTGATTCCAGGGGCGGCGGCGTTCTTGAATGAAGTCTATCCGAACCGAATTAGCACTTCTCAGATCAGGCTAGGCCTCTCCAGCTCCGCTGGGCGCCGGGGCCCTGGATGCGCTAGCGATCGGCACATAGGGGGTGGTTGCCCGGGTTTCTCGGCCTGGTATCCTGCACCTCGCGTTCATGATATCTACATTCAACTGTGCCCCGGAGACACGGTCGAAGCACGCCCAGTGTGCTTCTTTCACGACATGCTCTGGTCCCGGGTGTCTTCCAGTGGTCTTCTAGCGTTAGAAGAAGTCGTGTCCGTCCCGGACATCTGCAACGTCCTCCCAAGCTTTTTTATTCAACATATATAGGACAAACTGAAGGAAAAGACTGACCCTTTCGGTGACTTTCGCGGTCGCCCTCACTGAACCGACTTGAATCTGAACTACGATTCAGATCGAGTCTTACCGAAATCGGATTTCCTTTTCGTGCCATATGCGCACTTTATTTACTTTTTCCCCTTTTTTCTTCCCGGTTTAATCTTTGTTTTCGAAAGTCTTCGTTTCCGTGTAGAAGCAAACTCTCCAAATTGTTGACCAACCTTTCCTTCAATGATAGAGGCAAGAACACTTTCCGGCCAGGCCTTACTATAACCAACCTCACAGATCCCACTCCATCTTTTACACCGATGTATCGTACTCTCTCGACCAGGTCATCCAAAGAAAAGACTGCGAAATCTTTCCGAAGTGAGAGAAGGAGGGAAGGCGCGCTACAACTAACATAACAGCCAGCTGAAAAACGCTAGCTAGCTAGGCTAGCGCGCAATGGCTTTCTCTGATAGGGGCTCGCTTCTTCAAGCTCCGCCCAACCTATACAAGGTGCTGCTCGCTTTCTCTCAGCCACCAGTGGCTTATGTAGTGGTCGGCATTCCTACGTGCTCCTCTTTGCCCCCTACCTACTTAAGAATCCAAAGGTCACCTTTGGCTGTTGTCTTGACGCTTTGGTTACGAGAGTCGCCGGGGTCTAGGTTTATGGATGGATTTAGTCAGCGAAAGTCCCTCAAACTCAATCAATATCAACAACATGTCGTGACCGGTTAGGCTTGGTTTCTTTTGTAAGAAAAGAAAGTAGGTTTCGGGGGTTCATTGATTAGTACACCTCCGGTGCTGATAAGGTCGGGACCGTGGTCGTCCGTCTCCGGTTTGCCGGCCGATAAGATCTCTGAGATTGACCAGCCAGCTGGGTGGGTTGGTTTGGCTATTCCTTTCTATGAGTCAGCTGTCTGCGCGAGTCACCTTCTTCTAGGCTCCGCTGGACGACACGGCATTCTCGTTTAAATATAGGCCGGCCGCACTTGTGATGGTTCCCAAAGATCCAATATGACCACTGAGGTCTACGTTGCCACGATATTGTTCTATGGAAGCGGGCGGGCTGTTATAAGTTCGGCCCGGTTTTTTTTGGTTGGTGTCGTAGGGGAGGGATTGACCTTTTTAACGCATATTCAGTCGTACCGGCATGGCCCCACTGATTTGTTTTCGATCGGAGCATCAAGCAGCGCAACCCGGTTCTACTTGACTAAGCCCCGTGCTCGTCCAAGGAGGGAGTTTGCTTTACCCAACTCCCTTTTGGATAACAAGGCAGAAACCCCCGACCCGACATTCATTAGTTTCGAATGAAGAATGAAGAGTGCCCTGCCCCAGCAAGCACCTACTCCTATCAAAATGAAAAGCGTGACTTTACTAAACAAGCAAGAAAAGCTCTTTACTAATAACATAGAAAGGGCTTTTATCGCTTGTTGCTTTCTTCGCATGCTTGAGCGCATTAATAGAATACATATAGATAGAATAAAAAATTTACTTGAGTTTTCAATCAATAAGGCTCGCGTAGGGGCGCTCACGTTTTTTGGCTTACTAAAATCTTCGATTTTTAAGTTGGTAAAGACCCACCCCTTGTTTCAGTCAGAATGAGTCCCCGGGACCCCGGGACATTGGCTTCCGCCAACAGTGGACTATTAAGGATCGCATCCCGCGCATATTCTACATTATAGCCTGCAACTGATTCAGCTTCCGCTTCTGGGAGATCAAACGGAGCTCGATTAGTTTCTGCTAGACGAGAAATGAAGAACATAACCAATACAGGGAACAAGGGAATACCGGACCATATCTGCTTTTGCGCCATGACAATCTCACTCGAATTACGGGGACCTACACATATTAGTACAGTATACCGGGGTCCCCGGCCAGAACCACACGTGCAAGTTTCCCTGCATGTGGCTCGTCCGCGCTTTCCGAGGCGCTGCCTGTGACTCAGCATGGGAGAAGGGGGCGTCACACTTTCGTGTTTAGAGCATTGTCCGAGTGAAGTGAATAGGCAGCGCCTACCAAGCAAAGCTTTCTGGAAGAGGCTGGGCTGGTTCCTTTTCGGCGCCCGCATTTGATTTAGATGTTGGGGCAAGGCAAGCCCCAGGAAAGTCTAGGTTGGCTCCCAGCTCCATCTCGGCCGGCATCCTGCTCTCGAGGGGGTGGGGTCCTGGAGCGAACTACTCATGGCTGTCTTGCCCCAACCCAAGGAAGGCGGCCGTTAAGGTTGGTGAGGAGCATTGTTTTGAGGGAGGGAAAGCGTGGTTGACAAGCCACTTCGAGGAAGCGACTGGAGTGCTTTCATCAAATGATGCATATGGGCTGAGCCATTCCCATCCCAAGTGGTGGCCCGATTCGGCCTGGCCTGGTCGGGAGATTCACATAGAGACTTTTGCTATCCGATCCGGGAATCTCTTTATATGTTAGCTAGCGTGGGCGGGCTTTCCTATGATAGTCCCGCTGCGGCCTCTTACCGTCCGTCACGTCTCATCTTGATTTGGCTATACTTGTATGTAGCCAGCCATGTTAGCTTCACATGAGAGAGCCCTTTTTTTTAGTTTTAGAAAGGCTAAAAAGGCACTCATCAGTAAGCTCGGCCCCTTTCCTATTCAGCTTTGCCGCCTATTAAGAGAATAGGTCCCGCCCGTTCAAGCGGCCCGCCTTTCTTCATCTATACCAGCTGCCACGCACGACCCAATAGGAACGATTTCAGCGCCCCTCTCTAGATAAGAAGCAGAACGCGCCATCACCTACAGCCCTTTCCTCTGCCGGGGACTTCCACGAAATGAAAACGGGCGGCATCGTCGTATGCTCGACATTGGTTGCCCTGGTTTATATCCCGGAGTACTCCTATGGCCGATCTGTCACCCAACCTACTCAAAAATCGAAAGGCTTGACCCCGTCCCGTTTGGAGAATGACCCTTATGGCATGGCTTAGTCAGTTATTATCGCAGTTCAGATAAGATTCGGACCGCCACTTCTCTGAAAGCATGGTTCTTGCCTTCCTCCTCCCTCCTTGGAGCTCGTCCATTCGTTAGGTGATCCCTTGCTCTCACGTTCGAGTGTTTGCTCGTCGTTTAGGCCGGTGAGTGAGATTTCTGCTCATTGCAGTCACCTCCGGGGTTCTTCGCACCTGGATAGTACCAGGACCCTTGTGCCCCGGCCCTTGATCAGATAAATCCGCCCGCCCTATGACCAAAAACGAGAAATGAGCCTTGCGACGAGACGCGGACATTCCCCATGCTGCGGTTCCCTCCGGTCCGTTCCCGGGTTGGGTTAGGGGAACATCCGAGCGATTGCCTTCGCGGATCCAAACGCGCTCACCACAAGGCGCACAATAAGAATAAGACCAATAGAGACTTCATAAGAGACCATTTGAGCTGCAGATCGTAATGCTCCTAGAAAGGCATATTTCGAATATAGAGGAGTGAAAGTTCCCAACAATCAACTCGTTGATCATACCCTTCTTTGAACCGTACGAGCACGTCCTCTGTCACCCCCCCCACCGCGCTTACGGCTCTATACCCCAACCCAACTTGCTCTGGCCCCCGGTCCTCCCTTTCTATTCCTCGGTAAGCGGACCGTGGGAGCATGAGGGGGGGCGGTATCTGCTTTTGACTGATAGAAAGCATCTCTCTTTTGTCCCTCCTGACCGAACCCGAAAAGAATCACTTTATGCCACTTTGTACACTAGAGTGTAGGCACCTTCTTGAAACGTGCCTGTGGAAGAGAGGTGCCAGGGGAATCCATGCTCTCCGCTGAAACAGGGCTTGAAGCCTTCGAAAAACCTTGATGCTCTTTTCTTCCTATCGAGTCAACCGGACTGAAAAAAAGAATAGCTTATCGAGCTCTTTGGTACGCGGCTCACCTTTGAAATTGAGCTGTTCTTGCTACTCCCATAAACTAAAAAAATGGGGTGGGTAGGATAAGGACTCTTATCATACAGCTCTTTTTCTTGCTCTTCTCTTCTGGTGTCCTTTTATTCTCTCTTGGCCCGTTGCGCCTGTTTGACCAATGAGAGTCCAGACTGGAGCTCATCTGATTAATTCTTCCGTTTACTCATTCGTCAGTATCGTAAAAAGCAGCTGAACTCAATCCCGATGGCTACCAGTGTCGATTGGCATTCCGCTTCTAGAAACTATATATACTACAGATGTGACCATGATTCTATGTGAGAGTGGCGTGACTTGAAGCTGCACGGAGACCATTTCCTTTTCTTGCTCTCGTGCTGGATGTCATCTCGGTCGGTTTAAGATGAATCCGGGGGGGGGGGATAAATCCTCCATTGGCCGTTGACCTTTGATTCTCTTCTCTGAACTGCTCTTAGGCTAAGATTGAGTTGAATCCGCTTCTCTTCCGTATTCCTCAGCTCGAGTTTATGTTGCCGAAGCTGTCTTGAAGCCCTTTCTTTCCGGCTTCCTTGAGTTGAGTCAGCTCGGTAGCTAGTCTAGTAAAGTAAAATAGCCTTGATTCTCTTCCCTTCACTTAAGAGGGCTTGCTCCTTCTTCTCGTCCACTCGCCTTACCTTTCGCTACTAACCTGTTAAATGGAGTTGAGCTGGCTACTAAATCCATTGCTTCAGTGATGGTTGCTTCATCCAATCAAATATAGGTGGCAGGGTCAGACTTTGAGAAAGAGTCCACTGCTGTCCAGTCATAGTCAGTAGGAGCAGCTCCGGCTCAGCTCGATCCAATTTCCAAATTGAACTCTGGCCTTGTAGTACCTCGCTATCCTCTGTTGGTAAGTAGCCATTCTGAACTGAGCTTGCTTTCCTAACTCTGAAAGTCGAAGTTGGTCCTCAACTCTGTTGGAACCCACATTTTGAAAAGTTCTGTTAGGTTCTTAGTAGCAGTCGGCGACCTTTTCTTCTTTTACTTCACATAGCTTTTCGTCTCCTTGATAGCTGGAAGTTCTCCAAAAGTATGAAAAGCTGGAGGACTTTGTACCAGCCATTCCAGTGTGGTTGAATTTTGTTCCACAGCCCAAGGAATGTTCGCCCTTGTTATGTTATTTCCACTGGTTGAAGTGATTGTTACGACCACGAAGAAACGACAAATCCCAACTACGGATATATAAGAGCCAAAACTGCTAAGGGCATTCCATCCAGCGTAAGCATCTGGATAATCTGGAATGCGACGTGGCATACCCGAAAGCCCTAAGAAATGCATGGGAAAGAGGGTCAGATTAACTCCGAAAAAAGTGATCCAAAAATGGATTTGACCTAAAGTTTCAGGGTATGTCCGGCCAAAGATTTTACCCACCCAATAGTGAAATCCTGCAAATAAAGCAAAAACGGCTCCCATAGAAAGTACATAATGGAAATGTGCAACCACATAATAAGTATCATGTAGAGCAATGTCTAGCCCAGAATTTGCCAGGACTATTCCAGTGAGTCCTCCTATGGTGAACAAAAAGATGAACCCTACAGCAAATAACATGGGTGTTTTGTATTGTATCGAACCCCCCCACATGGTAGCGATCCAACTAAAGATTTTAATTCCAGTGGGGACAGCTATGATCATGGTAGCTGCGGTGAAGTAGGCACGGGTATCAACGTCTAAGCCCACAGTAAACATATGATGAGCCCAAACAAGAAATCCAAGAACACCTATACTGATCATGGCATAAACCATGCCTAGATACCCGAAGACCGGTTTTCCCGAAAAAGTCGAAACGATATGACTTATGATACCGGATCCAGGCAGAATGGGAATATACACCTCTGGATGACCGAAGAACCGAAAGAGATGCTGGTATAAGATGGGGTCTCCCCCTCCTGCGGGATCAGAAAAGGTTGTATTAAAGTTTCGATCGGTTAATAACATTGTTATTGCCCCTGCCAGTACCGGAAGTGATAATAAAAGTGGGAATGCTGTTACTGGAACGGACCACACAAATAGGGGTGATCTATGCATAGTCATTCCAGGTCCACGCATGTTGGAGATAGTTGTTATAAAATTGATAGAACCTAAAATGGATGAAACACCAGATAGATGAAGACTAGAAATTGCTGAATCAACTGCTCCTCCAGAATGGCTGGTAATACCACTTAAGGGCGGATAGACCGTCCACCCAGTGCCGCTACCCACTTCTACTAAGGCTGAGCTTAATAGGAGCAAGAGACTTGGCGGCAACAACCAGAATGAAATATTATTTAATCGTGGAAATGCCATGTCAGGTGCACCTATCAGAATCGGAACAGACCAATTACCAGATCCACCTATCATCGCCGGCATAACCATAAAAAAGATCATTAAAAAAGCGTGAGCCGTTATTAAAACATTATAAAGTTGATGATTCCCACCAAGAATTTGATCGCCGGGTCGTGCTAATTCCATACGAATCAATACGGAGAAGCATGTGCCCATCACTCCAGCAATGGCACCGAAGATGAAATAGAGAGTCCCTATATCCTTGTGGTTAGTGGAGAACAGCCATCGGACCGGATTTGTCATAAAATGGAGATTCTTTCGTTTCCTTCCTTATCAGAGAGGGGCCCCTTCTTAGGGAGCGGGGCTTCTTTCTTGAAAAAGGGGGGGTGAGAGGGGAAGGAAGAATGGAAAGAGGGGTGGGGAAGGTCCGGAAAGCCCTCACTTTATTGATTGATGGGAAATTGGGATCCCCTTTTCTTTCCTCTCAACCCCTCCCCCCCGGTTCTGGTTCAGGAAAGGGTCAACGCAAGGATCTTACTTCGAAGCAATCTCTGGAGTTTTCCCTTATCCGAACGGGTCTTGCAAGAAAATAGGATTTCATATTGAGCTCCAAATATTCGCTATTGGGATAGGATGGTTCCTACTAGCTCTCCCCCCTAAGAACCGCACGTGCGGGTTCCCCCGCATACGGCTCAAGTGGCTAAGGTTTGAGCTCGACCCGCTAACGAGCCCCTGAGAAAGCCTTGGTAAAGTCAAGCGCGTTAGCTCTTTTAAGTGAAGGCGCGCATCCTCTTGCTGGGAGAGGAACGAATCCTTCGCGCTTGGTAAGCGCTTCGCTGTAGCCAAGCTTACTGCTAGCCTATCGCCTAGAGCCAAGCTTCGACCGCGACTGCTCGTCGCTTCTGGGCGCCTTATTCCGTCACCCGAGATCCAAGTCAGCACCGGCAAAGATCTCTTCCTCGCGGCCGGGCCGGCTTGGAAGCAAGCTACCTGTCGCCTATCTCACCCCCTTTCTTATTGCGAGACCTAGATCATTTACTGTCTGGCGATAAAGAGAGGCCACATTCTCGTCGGCGATACAAACATCGTCTCCAAGAATGGCATACCTAGTAAAGCGCTGTCCTGGGTACACCTTATCTGCACAATAAAACATCACTAAGTGATGTGTTAAAGTGAAGAGAGGCCAAGAAGACAGAAAGCCAAGAGGTTGTCCTACTCTAAAGAATACGACACCTCGAACTGAGCGAAGAAAGGGTACTTCATAGATCTGCTGAAGATTGCATCTAAACAATCTCCAAAAGACTTACCACCAAAGAAAGTTCTAATAAGGTGGTTAGTCTTCAGACTGAGGGGCCACCTATCGGTGGCAGACTTCAAGTCAAAAGAATAAACCTTACTGAAACCTTTTCATCTATCCAACGAACGGTCGGAGCTGATGAAAAGTTCCATCCATTGGGATAGACCGAAGCGTGTCCATGAGGAAATCATGAAGAGGCTTCAATACCCTTTTATTCACAAAGTGACCTATGGCGAATATCTGTCTCTTACCAGCGCCAGCCTCGGTAGATTGCGATAGTCTACCAGGGGAGCCTGAGTCAATAGACTCACCGAAGTGTCTAGACCCGAAAGAGAGTGGATGGTACTCTCAGCGGTCTCTGTAGACCATGGAGATATCTCTTAATTCTTTTGGTCATAAGGGTATCGGATAAAGGGGGACCATAGAGGAAACCCTGCATCATAGTCACAATGGCTATTGATGTACAAACCAAACGATTTCATGACGCAGATGGTAGGGTAGAATATTCCTCCACGCGTCTTTTCACCTTTACGGCCTCCACTAAGGTCTCGCTTTCCAAGTTGGCTCCCAACGTACCCCCTGACACAAGGGAGTTGAGAGAAAACTAGGACAGTACCTCAGGATCAGGTCTTTAGATAAAGCGACAATCTCATTTTTTAATTGAGACTGTCTTGGCAGACCGGTGGAAGGGGTGACTATCGATTTCAATATCGATCTGTCAATCCGTTTCGCCAGGCGAATAGCCCGACAAAGACTAAAGACAGATATATATGAACCCATAAGTCGGCCTTCTGATCCTTCTTCATAATCATTTTGCGATGGAAGGAAGGTATAATCTTAGGGTCGTCAGAGACACTGGCCACAGGTAATAAACTGTGCGACTGACTGACCCCTGCATACGCTTGCTTACAGCAAGTAGCTGCTTGTTTTAGATAGAAAGCAGTAAACAGAGGGCCAGATCGTCGGTTTAACTGAATTACCTGGCTACGAGGTATGCTCCTATACAGAGTTCCTTGGTCAGACCGTCGGTAGCTATTATTAGTATCTAGAATACTAATAAGATTTTCCAAAATATTGTGCCATTTGATGGTCTTAAGAGACAACAGTTTGTCAAACAAATACCTGGAAAAATTCATTTTCATGTCTTTCCTTATCCGGGGTACCTGATGCAGAAGTCAGTCATTGGACTAACCTCCACTGGGATGGCTTCCAGATCACCGCCCTCCAATGTCAATACTCAAGTATAAGACATTTGCGAATCCAACCGGATTCATTTGACAAACTGGTTTATCTTAATAAACACCAAAACTCGCCTAAACGACTGAATGTCGCATCAGTCGTGGGGGGGCACCTAGTTAACCAAACCAAACAAATAGGACTCCATGTGTCGTGGAGTGAGGTTAAACAACCAAATGTTGAGATAGAAGACCCAGATCTCTCCGGATCTGTATCTCGCTACCGATTGTTCGCCTCATGGACAGTCGGCACCATTTCTGGCAATCCGACCGCAAAGGGTGATTCATCCCTTACACCAACTGGGTGTAAAACCCCAGTCGATGCCACCCCCTTTATTATTAGTAAGATAGGTTGCCCCTTTCTCTAAGAAGAAGGTAAGCATCCCTCACTGCCGATCTCAGCTGGGTGAGCCTTCGCTTTTTGGATCGTCTTCTGCCCAATGTCAATCAATGTGGTACCCTCCCGTTTTTGGTTCCCATTGGGTTTACCTTGTTTACAGGTCGACCCCATGGCAGCAAGAAAAAAAAAAGGCGATCTTGTGCTATACTCCGGTGATCTCTTTCCTACCGAGGCACGCAAACCCCCATCGTGTCCCAGATCACATTCCGTAAATCGAAAGGGGAAGCCTACTCATCCATCAGCTCCTCTCGTAGATCGGTGCGGTTTTACGAAGCGTCTAAGCACAGTTCACATCGCGTTGATCAATCAAGAGCTTTGCCGCCACTCCTTAAGGTTACCTGTTGTATCAGACACTTCATTCTTTCCCACGCTTCATACCCCCATTTCTTCTTTCTTAAGGTAAGGTAAAGGGCCAGGCATGGTGGGGTAGGAGCATTCTGCCGGCATTTTGGCTTGACCAAGAAGTCTTATGTCCTCCGAGTCGCACGGCGTTTTAACCGAAAGAACTTCTTGCGCAATTCATGCTTTTCTGTTTTTATGATCAGAAATTTTTTCTTTATTTCCATTTCAAATTGTTCTCTGGACTTTTTATCAATATGAGGTGATCGTAACACAGTATATAAGACTCGTGATTCAGGCAATCCAATCTTCCGTGTGTAAGGCTGAAGCCCCCCAAAATGGTTTTCCAAAAATGGGTGATCAAAAGATCGAATCACTATGCGTATCTTGGTGGTCGTTACTTTTGGTGGTCTTTCTTTTTGGCTTACCCCTCTTCCTGTTCTATTGATCAGAAGCATCCAGCAGCGCCACGCCAGTAGAAAGAGTTAAGCTACTAAGCTAAGCTGCTGTTGTGGAACTCGGTAGAAGCGATTTGCCGCTTCCGCCTCTCTAGGCTTCACAATGGCTCCCCCCCTATATAGATAATAGAATTCAAAATGAGTCTTCTCCCCTCCACTATAATTAATATAAGAAATCCGAAAGATAGGAATTTTCAATTCCGAAGGATTACCCTTTAGTTTGAGCAGGGGGCTTCGAGTCCTGTGTTGACAAAGATCAGATAGGATCCTGCTGTGATCCTCGATCTCTTCCTGAATATTGATCAACGTTCTATCGATAATTCAATGAAAGATCGAGTCAAGGGAGAATGCTGCTTTAAAAATAAACTAATAAAGAGAAAACGAATTCCATGAATTAGGAGACCTAATCGAATCCCCAAATCCATCTCTCATTAGCGAAAGCTACCTACCTAGTTTTGCTGAAGCTCCGCCAGTATAGCACGGTGCTCTTTTTTAGTGTCTTTATCTAAATTCGCTGAACACTTCCAATACCTCACCACACCGATTTCACAGCTCGATTAGAGCAGCTCGACTTTATTCGCAGCTTTCGAGCCTTATCTTTCTTGTCTTGCTCTTCTTTTTTTAAATAAATTGCTGGAGCGGCTTTCAAAGAAAATATTACCTTTAGCATAGCAACGGCAGGAGTCTTTCTTAGTGCAATACCTTCAACAACCCTTAAAGCGTGCGGGCGGCCCTAGCTAATCTAAAAAAGTTGCGAGATTGATTGAAAGGTCCAAAGGACTAAGCTTAACCCAGTACGCAACTCGGTTTTCCGCCCGAACGACCCTAGCGTACAGAAAAGAAAGAAGTAGTCCTCTTCGAAAACGAAATTTCAGTCCTAGTAGGTGCGATATTGAAGGCCTTCACGGGCTTACTTAGTGCTTGTGCTAAGGAGTTAAGGGCTAAGGGCTGGAGCGTAGGAAGCATGGGCTCTCAGAACCCCACCCCCGGAGGGAACTAACTCCTTTCTTGCAAAGCAGCTTCATGAGAAAGAAGTGCAGCAAGTACTTTTTGAGAAAGAAGTTGTCTGTGTATTGGATCCGCTCTTCTGTTAGCATGAACATGAATTAGATTCTATTCGTCTTATTTATTCTTAATAGAACCCCCCACCCGAACCATTCTTAAGACCACCAAGCTCTCTCGAATGAGTTCTATTTTTTCTGCTTTCGAGATACACTGGGGGCAAAATCTCCTCCTAACTAATAAGTGAAACTTTGTGCCTAGATCGTCCTGAAGACGGATGCGACGGGAAGAAGTGGCATTTGGAAGTGTTGCTGACTTAACATTTAGGTTTCGGCATAACAAAGCTTGCACTGTCTTTTCGCACTTAGGCGCACAGCGTGCCATTGGTAATGATTCTACTACGGTGCCACAAATTCGCAAACTGATCCTAAGTAATCGTTGTTGTTCATTAGATTCCGGAGGAACTACTTCGTTAGGATTGGGGAATTGCTGCGATTCTTCCTGAATAGCCTGGATTCTCCCGTCGAGAGTAACTTTGAAAGTATTACCTAAACTCTTCCGACTGAATATGATGAAGCCTATAAAACAACGAGCTACTATCATTTCTTCATTATAGATTGAGATCTTCTTCGAACTTAATGCACAAATAGATGGAATAGCAGCAAATAGCATCTTTCTAGGCATATTCGTGGAACTCAATCTCATTTAGTTAGAAAGGTTCTATCTATCTTTCAGCAACTGAACGGGAAGTGGTTTAGGAAAGGACTTTAGAATCAATCGGATGCGCTCGCCCAGCGAGAAAGGCCCTGACCCTGCCAACCAAGTAAAAATCAAAAAGAAAGAAGAGAACGAAAGGAGAAAAGAGAACTTCGTATTTTGGTAATTCTCTAGGAGTCATGTTTAACCTTGAATGCTATTAATAAATTCTACAGCAATAGTCCCTCGGACTCGGAAAGTTATAACGAAAATGGCTAACCCAATAGCGGATTCCGCAGCTGCCACCGTTGAAACCAATGAAGCAAATGATTGACCCATCATATCATCCGAAGAAACGGAAAATACCAAAAAGTTCGAATTCACAGCTAATAACATTGATTCAATTGGCATTGACATAATAGGAATATTTCGTCTATTAAGGAGGATTCCCCGAATACCTAAAATAGAGATGATCATAGAAAATGTAAAATATTTGATAGGATCCGTTTCGGAAACGTGGAATGTAAGAGAAATTCAAATGTTATAACCAATACGCCTTGTAGGTAAACGTGCGCCGTCGCCTTTATCGTTCTTGCCTTTTCTCCATTTCAACAAACCCATTAAGGATTCCCTTATCCTTTTTATATCCTTCCTTCTCAATATAAGATTCCCCTTGAGGACTTCCTTCTTTTTCCTTTTGGTAAAATTCCATAACTCTTCCTTTATGGGACACGCAAAACTTGGAACAATATATATTATGACCCTTATCACTATTGAACTCAATTACCAATTCCACGTATTTGAAATGTTGCTTGATGAACCCCCTCTTGTATATGTAGAACAGCAAGGTTAAAATTACTAAGAAAACGAATGCAAAAAGAGAAAGATTCTCCTTTATCAATGGGATTATCTCAAATTGATCAAGAGGGCTTGATAGGGAGTCCCCTGCATCACAAGGAGCAATCGTGAGGAACTCGCTCAAGCGGGCTAGCCCATAGAGTGATGACAGCTAATGAAGAAGTCAGTCCCTAAAGAAAGGCGGTATCGATGCCAGCAGGTTCTCGTCCTTTCACCCCGCACACAAGCTGCCTACCAGTCTGGAACAAAGTCCAAGAGCAAGTCAATTAAGGAATTGCAGCACAAGCTTACCAGACTAAGCAGTCGCTACTCCCTGCTATGAGAACTAGGTTGATTCTGACCCTACTGTCGAAGATTCCAGGGACTTAGCCTTCGACAGGACTGGAATCTTCGACTCCTTTCTGGGACCATTCCGCAGTGCCTGAGAAGGTCGAGTCATTCTAATTGCGAAGTTCGTTCTCGATTAGTCATGTGCGGAGGGAGAGAACGGTGCAATTGCCCCAGACCAAGTCTCATCCCCCTACCCCTACTCCAAGGGGCTTCACACTCTGGGAGTTCCTTCTACTTGACCAGCTTATTCGGATTTCAATTACCAGCCCCCTATAGGTATTGTCTTCCAATCAGTGGGTTCATGCCGCACAGAAAGCGAGACCTACTTCTTTCTATCTCGGATAACTATGAAATTTGGCCTAGTAATAAGCTTAGAGTGGAAGAGTCGGTGAGGAGGAGGGCATCTGCTCTTAGATGACATTTCGTTAACTGCCAAGAGCCTGAAAAAAGCTTCCTTTCATTTAAGAAATCCTTGCCTCGATTAGAAGGAGACAATCTCGAGTATTTCAGAGCTTTGCCCAGCCCTTAAACAAAATGGGCTTGGCTGTTGCCGATGATAAGACTCAATCGGGTGATGCGGGAGCTTGAGATGAAAGAAGGAAAAGCCCTCCTTTTCACTCAAGTGAATTGGTTCATTTGCTTTTGGCATTTGGGCAAACGATCTTTTTAGCTCGCACGTGATGCTCTTTAATAGCGGTCACTATGATCCGTAGCTAGACGGCATCTTTTTCCTTCTGCCCAGCTCCCCGAAACCTAGGTTCGATTTCACCGACGACTGGAGTCTTCATCATATATCGATATCTTGCTGGAGGCAGATTTTAGGAAGGAAAGGGGACGCGAGAATCCTTTGGAAAAGGCGGTGAATGGCTTTAGCCCCTCCTGGTCATTCGACCAATCAAGCTATTTGATATGGATCGACTCGAAGAAGCAACCTGACGCACTCCGGCTTTAAAGCCTACGTTTGCTGGAATGACTGATCTGATTCCAAGGCTGGCTGTATAAGTGACTGATTGGCACTGATTCCCTCCGATTTCGATCTGCTAGCAACTCCGATAGTTAAGCCAATTCCTATCCTCTCTTTGACGGCCAAGCAAGAAGGGTCGCCCACCCATTTGTTGCTCGATGAAACGATCCAGATGACCTGACCATGTTTTATTACTCTCTTCCTGTCAACTCGTCTCTCGAGTATACAGATGGTACATAGGCCTGCCCGCGACAACGAGATTTCTTCGTTTTTCTTTCGAATCAAATAAAGGCTGAAGCGCGAACCTAATCTTTCTTTATTGACTGGATAGGGATGCGCATTCGAATCATTGATCTACTGATTGAGTTGAGTACGAAACGAGGAAGCTCTTGATGTTTAATTCAAATGAAAAAAAATAAATTTCCACGTGGACATTACTCCACTCTTCTTGCTCCACCAATAAGCTCCCGTAGCAATAGTTGCCCCTGTGTTAGCATCTTAGGAAGCCGTGATATGATAAGCATAAGCATCTCCGTCCATGTGAGGCCGGCGATATGGATGAAACGTATCCCCGTCCGTGGTAGGAATCAAGCCAAGCGCGGCTTTCAGGCTCTACTAAATGAGAATTCCCGACTCTTAGTCATCGCTCTGTGAAGGAGTGGGCGAATAAACATCCGGCAAAGGCACAGCTAGCGCACGGAAGGTGACACCAATCACACTCCTGGCTAGGCGCACTCTCGTCGATCCACCACAAAGGTGAACGACGTATTCGACCGAGTTTTGAATCAAAGAAAGGAAAGGGGGTCCACCAGCAGATTATCTATGTGCAACTAGAGATGCGGTCCGGTTCGAGCATATCCTCTTTCATATCCATATCTCGCAGATCCAGATTCCACTGTGCTTTCAAACTAAAAGATTCAATTAAGTAAGCTTGGCTTTGGCATTTGCCATAGGAAGTTTATTTATTAGGGGCATGCCCCAAGTAAAGTAAAGGAGTCACTTTCACGGGTATCTAGAAACAATGGGATCTCTCTTCTTAACTCATTCTTTCATCTGAAATCCCGGGGTTTGATAGTTGCAGTTAATAAAGCAAGTTCTTCTCTTAACACAGGGAACTCTAAAGTTCAATGGCTTACTTTTTTTTTTGCCTTGCTCAATGCTTCAGAAAGAGGGATTGCTTAAACATATAGCGAGTGTAGTTTACGGAACGAAAAAGCCTACACTGGGATTATTGATTAACAATAAGCTAGCCACGCACGGTAGACTGAAAAAAAAGACGGATACTATAGGCATTGAGAATTGCTTATAGAGAAGACTGACTACTGGTGCGGAAGATGAGCTGTGCTGTTAATAAAGATTCTCTTACTTACGCAATTCAGTCTTTAACAGCGCTTATCCCGCATCCTGGACTATTCTTAATGTTCTTACTGGGAAACCGTAGGTAGCCTATATGCTATAAGTTCTAAGTTAGAGCGAGGACCGAAGGGATGGAAGAGGCACGATAGCGAAGATCAATCCATCTCAATTACAAAAAACATTGCCTTGGGCATGCAACCCAAAAAGATCGAAAGACTGCATCAGGTGGTAGCTTATTTGCTGTTGCTGGTGCTACTGGAGGATCTGGGTCTCGCTTACGAACATCAGAATCTTTCGATCCCAAACATAAAAATATAGATCACTAGCATCCGGCTCTTCCTAACGATCACGAAAGACAGAACCCCGATCACCACTAGCACTAGGATCCCTACTTGAAGTAAATTCTGGATCTTACTCCCGATAACGAAGATCAGAATCTCTATTACGAGCATCCGTCACTGCATAGCATCATAATCTCACTATCGATCTGTAGTTGGCCAGCAGCATAGGCTAGGCACCATAGAACATGCCACAGTGCATGCCATAGCGATGATGACCACCATAGTAGTTGATAGGCATATTAGTGTTAGCCACCTTTTTCCAAGTCTTCCTACTCGTTGACCAATTCCTGTTGCTTCAGCTCCCGTTCCTTCCCGAGCATCTACACCCGCTCTGGTTCTTCCTGTTGTTTGCTTCCTGCTTGTATCATTCAACCTGTGTAAACCACTGTTTAAAGTAAAGAAAGGGGTACCACTTTCATAAGCCACTGTCAACCACTGTAATAAGAGCTAAAGGACTATGAACCTTAAGCACGAACAAGGGAACAATGGATCGAGTAAATAGGAATCGGGGAGGAATCGAACCTCCCGGCCGGCTAGCCCGCGTTCCAACCGATCCGCCTCCATCCTCCACTCCGTCCTTCGTTCTCCCTTAGAATCAATAGGAATACATTCTTTCTTTTCACCGCTCCGTGGGTAGTCCTATGCATAGTCCAGTAGAAGTGATTAAGGGTCTGCCCAGTTAGAGTTTTGTTATTTCATCCACTATTATTATATTAGCCAAAAGGAACTATTTTTATATTCCAGTTCCCGGGTGGCCCACTTTCTTACTTGTCGCAACCGTCTCTCAATTTCTAAATCATCAAGGATTAGAGCGATGTCCTTTTTTTTTTAAAGAAAGGCGGTCCTTTTCTTTCCCCCGACCGATGACTCGCTTGTTCAGTACTGCTAACTCTTTTTTGAGGATGCCGTCCCCTCGGGACTACCAGTAGTTTCGGTTGTTGAATATCTCGTGCAAGTTAGGTTGTGCTTGTATGGGCTGCAAGCGGAACGTAGGCGCTTTAGGTAGGTGTGTGTTGACCATGCACTCTCGCGTCATGTAATGTCGTATGATAGAGGTGGTGTGGTGATTGACCTCAATGCTAATGGTTATCCCCAAGGTTCAACGAATGAATGAAGCTATGATCGTACCCGGATAGAAATGACGGTCTTCCTCCTATGTCTCCAAGCCGGCCATAATAGAATAGATAGGCAAAGCAGCCAATAGCAGTCTGTTTTAGCCTATCGATAGATAGTAGGTTGCTTCCAAGCTCAAACCATTTGAAACTTAATTGCTACTGTATTCTTGTTATTGATAGAGTGGTTTTATCCGCCCCTGTCAAAAAAATGAGAGGGAGATAACTGGAAGAGAGAAGGAAAAAGAGCAAAGGATTTACAAGTCTAATGGGAGAGGAATGGCTGACACGTTGACTGCCTTCGAGAAAAATAGAACCCAAGCGGTCTAAGCCCCGGGACGGACCCCAACCGAAAGAAAGGCGCTAGACGGACTAACGGCAAGCGAGATAAAGCAGCTGGCCCTATGTGTAAAACCTTGCCGCGGGAGAGTCTTTCTCCAATGAGAATAAAGCCACTTTTTGGGCAAGACAAGAAAGGAACTCGCCCTTTGACACCACACCAAGGGATAAGAGCTGATTGCTGGCGATGACTTGGTGAAAGGAATCTATGAGAGAAGGTTCTCAAACCGGGTTCCGACCGAATAGAGCGCGGAGCCAACGAGTCTTTAAGTGGGCGAACAGCGTAACGAGTCTAAGGGCGGGATCAAGCTTGAAAGGAATGGACGGGCGTAGGCTTAATAGTGAACGCAGACCCCCCTGCTTATAGATATGAGATCAATGACTTAACAGATGCCGAGAGAAACTGTTAGACTTCTTGCGTTGCGAAGAGAGATCGAAGACGAAGATTTTATGACGCAGTGCGGGCACTGGATGGAATAGACAGATAATAATCAATATAACAACCCACCGGAAGGGCATACCTCAGGAGCACCAATCCCCCCCGGCAAACATCTATCTGCACGAAGCCGACCTATGCTATGGGTAGAAAGAAAAATGAAATATGAAAAAAAAAAAGATGGGGAGTGTGAGATACGCGAACGGGGAGTACGCAGCCGAACAACCGCAGGGGCTTCCAGCAGTGATAGCTGAACTAACCAGATGGGCCGCCCAAAACATGGAGCTGACATTTAAATAAATAGGAAATCAACGTCGGATCCCGGCTATCCGAAAAACGCAAACTGAAGCGGAGGATCACAAAAAAATGCAACACAAAAGGGGCGAACCAAGCGCTTGCGCGAAGAAGGAAGAAGCGAATCAACCAGAATGGAGATAGGGAGGGGAGGCGAAAGAGATATTTTCGAGCCTGCAAAAAAAGCAGCAAGCAACAACGGCTGAAAAGCCGTTGCGCGCTTGCTTGTCATTTAGGGGGTAGGGGTGCCCCTTTCTAAAACTGAGATTTAATATAAGGAAGAAGAAGGCCCTTTTTTTTTGGAGTTTTCCCCAACCTATACCTAAGGGCTTCCTTTCAGCTGCATCGCACTGCCACATAAACAATGGATCCGCTGGGCTGGATGAGCTACCTTCTCTGGAAAGGAATAAGGAATAGTTAAAAGCCATGTCACTTGGAACGGAACTGGTTGCTTATTTACTTTTTTTTAGTAAGACCACTTTGCTTTGGTAAGCTAAATTCTATTCTATTATTCTGACTTAGGCATGGTTGCTTACAAGACAAAAGCTAGCTTCTAGATGTTCTTTGCCTGAACATATGGAGGAAGCAACCTTCTGGCCTCTGTACCAGTAGTGGAGTGGCTTGCGACTTTCAATCAGAAAAGTAAAATGGAGCAAGGCGGCAAGGGAGAAAGAAGTTGTCCCCTCTTCTCTGGTAACCCGCCGCCGGTCATATAGGGTGCTCCGCCCGCATATGTAGAAAAAGAGGGAGCGGGGAAGGAAGAACAACCGTTTGACTTTGGCACATGAGGTGGCGGGTTTGGCTGGGTAACATAATGGAAATGTATCGGACTGCAAATCCTGGAATGACGGTTCGACCCCGTCCTTGGCCTCGGGGAGTGGCGAGCAGCACGGAACTTTAATTAAATGGCATAAAAGGGGGGGCTTTCCTTTGTTAGAAATCCACAGACAACATTCTGGAACTTCCAAACCAAAGAAATGCAACATGAGAAGTTTTACGTTACGCTTCAATAGAATGAATTCGGTCGGTAAGGGTAGAATACGCCCCATGGTCGAAGGTCCTGTGCCACTTGAACTCCAATCTATCTTACCTTCCATCCATCTTGGTCCAGCCAGCTCATAAATGTTAGACCAACCAATCTCAGGGCTGACACAACCGAATTGGTTGAGGAAAAGGAAACCCCAGCGACCAAGCACTCCCGCCTCAAAAAGCGGAGACCAAACAACCGCCAGGTTGTCGAAGACACGTCTGAAGAGGGAGGAGGCGGGCGCCCTCTAAGTTGACCACCCTACCCACTAATGGACTATGAGGGGGGGCAGGCGAACGGGAACCGACCGAGAACCCGAACCGCTTGACTGACCCCTTCATACATACTCGATTCATTAGGGTCGGGGATGAAACCAATAATCAAAGAAGTGCAAAAAATCGCGCAAGCGAAGCCGGGAAACGGACCGCAGCGCAACGACTAGGACTCGTGTCGGAGGAGTTTTGAGCGTGAGCTACCACTCATGCAGCGGCAAGGACCCTCAACTCTCGAAGGGGCCACCAACCGCCCGAATCACTGTAGTGTAGGAAACCCTCCCTTTACTCAATGGATAGCGCTTATCCTCTTTCAATCAACCAAATGAGAAATGGAGGAGAAAGAGGTCTTTATTGATTGAAGAGGCTTTGCACCTAGGACTAATAAAGATCCAGAAGAATGGGTCTAGGCTTTCGAAAAGATGAAGATGCAAAGGGTAAAGAGAAAAGAAATGTCTTTTTTTTGAACAACCAACCTGACATAAGGATTCTAGCTCGCCCAGTTAGAGCAGATGGAGATTCTCGGACGGGGAAAAGCGGCACTCGACATCTATTCTATTAAACAACACCAAGAACAAAGCCATACCATGCCCTCGGGAGAAAGACGTTCTGATTGCCATGAATGCTGCCCTCGAGGACGTGTACAAGAAGGTCTTTGCCGATTCCTATCAACATGGTGCACCTCTCAGTAGAGGGGCGTGAAAACGCCGTGGAGACTTTGACCGAATGAATAGGTATCAATTTATAGACATTTTTATTTAGTAATATAATCCAGGATGAACGCTTTTTTCGTTCGCTATGTGCGTGCTGACTGGATGCTCGCGTGATCGATGGACGGGGGAATTGCATGAATGATGAGACCGGCCTAACCGAAAGTAAAGGCTCTTCCCTCTCTTGATGGCGTTGATTGACTGACACTAGGAACCGATTCGGAGAAACAAGAAGCATGAGATACGCGGCGGCAATATTTCCGATAGCGAATCACTTGACTCGATGGAGGGTTTAGGGCCTTCCCCTACTGGTGGCTTTTGGCCCTCGCTCGAAGGAACTGGTGCTTCAGACTTCTGCGGATCACTACCAGAACCCTCACCACTCCTATTCATTTCATCAAGCCTAGCCTCCAAATCCTTATATCTTTGGGCAGGTGTGCGTGTGAGTTGAGGAGTTTCGATTTTTTCCACTTTTTTCAATCCCTCTTTCGCATTTTTTAGTACATCTGGGTTCATTTGGTTCCTTCTTTTATCTTCTCTCTGCTCCCCTTCAAAAAAATGAAAGAGAGACTTGGTTGGTAAACCGGCGCTATCTTACAGCAGTGCTGGATTTCTTTTGATCAATAGAACAGGAAGAGGAGGAAAAATGCTGCGTTATGAAGCGCTATCTTATGGTTGATTCTGCTAAACTTCAAAGTATACTTTGAAGTTGTGTTCGAAACATTCAAACAGAATCTACAAAGTCATTCTGTCTGAATGTTCTTTGTGTCCTATTCTGTTATGGGATTCTATTTTGTGGTTTTCTAATGCTAGATGGTCACCTCGATTGCATTTTCAAAGTCAAATTACTACTAATGATAAGTCAATCTTCGGCCATCCATTTTTGCTTTTTTGCTAATAATGATTTAAGCCGCTTTCAGGCATTTTTTTCTGAGCTATTTCTTTATTATGATGATTCTAGACAAGGAATCCTATTTTGTTTGGATTTTTTTCTTTGTTTTGATATTGGAATTCATGTTCGTAAAATACCGCGGCGTTTTTCCATTAAGGATTGGCTTTGTTGTAATCCTTTTTGCATTGCCAATGATTTGCGAATAAATTATGTTATGGACCTTTCATTTGGTGGTGCTGCTGATCTTTCTCTATCTACTTCAATTCTTTTTCCATCAATTATGCCACGTTGATTGTCAAAAGAATGAGTCCTGTTCTACCAATCAAAAAGAACTCTTCTTTTACTTACTTTTCTTTCTCGTTTTTCTATATTTTCAAAGTGATTTGGATTTGAGGGAAACGGAATTTCACCTAACAATTTTTATGTTAGCGTCCAGTTCCTTGCTCATTTATCTCTGTTTTTTTGTCCACGAGACGAGCTTAGAACTTCTAATAACATCTTTTTCCTATCTTTTCCTAAATATTCTAATAGGAGCAGTAATAGCGGATATAGAGGTCTTTTTCCGATGTACCATGCTTTACGTGACTATCCAAAGTTTAATCGGAATGATTTTGTATTTAGTTAGTCTCCTTACGAATGAATCACTCACTTGTATTTTTAATAAAGTAAAACTAAAGATTTTTATAAGTAAATTAGTCTTTCTTTCCATGACTTTGAATTCTATCAATTTTCATTATTTTTTGGTCTCCCTATGGCTTCAAACTTTTACATTCCAACTAATAGTTTTGAATATCTATTCTTTTTTGATAACTAAAAACCCCGGGTTACAAACTTTAGAAAGGAAACCACCTTTCTTTCAAGGTTTGTACTCTATAGTTGTGCCACTTTCATTTTTATTATGAATCCGCCCACTGCTGTCATCTTAATGATAAATCCTTTTTTTATCAAAAGCTTACTTGCTCTCATTAAAACTGTGGGCAAACTACGAAGCGCCCTGGGGTGTCTTTTTGTTTTTTTTTATTTTTGATTTGAGACGTAATATTGATTATATATAGTACCTTCGTTTTCTATTTTTGCTTAAGCCTTTTTATTGGGATCAGGTCCTCCATGCAAATTTGGAACAAAATTGATTGGGATGGAATATTGAGAAAATCAATATTCCATCTTTTAGGCTATGTGGGATTTATCCTCTTTAAAAAGGACATTTCAAAAGAAAAAAGGAAGAATAGAATCCTACTTCTATTGAAGAATAGAATAAGAGGGATTCTATTCCTGGTGCTCCTTGCTCTTCTCTTAGGAGAAGTAGCCTTTTGTGCCGATGAGGCATGGCTGGCGGTTTCCCCATCGGGGACTGAAGCTAGCTCATCTAGCAATTCGCAGTCATCCACCTGGAGCGGCTCCTGGATTTACCGGTGGCTTAATCCGCTCCAGCCTTCCTCGGCCCCGATACAGCCGGAAGGTGAGGTTAACCAGCCGCAACCCCCAGCCGCTGGTCCATGGGAACCAATCCCCGGTCCTGCACCCATCGACTCGCCTCAATCTTTGACTCACTCTAATCAAGAGTGGCTCAGCGCATTCTTCTCTGAGGAGGGCACAACGGTTGAACAAGAGCCGGGGGCTCCGGAGGCGATGCCGCAGGCGCCAGCAACCAAAATTCCAATTATTAAAACTTCAATCATACAAAGGATGCGGGAGCTTTACCCCAAGGGATCCACTAAATCCCCTTATAAAAGCTTCACTATTCCCCGGTGGGAAGGGGAAAACTAAGAAAAGGCCCATGACCCTAGAGGAATTACTCCATATAGAGCAGCATTTACTTCGCAACGGTAAAAAGTCCCACTGGGCTAAGGAATTACACCGAAGGATTCACAGCTGGGATTGGGAACATCCACGCAGCTTACCCTCCTTTCGCAACAAGGTAGCCGTAGGGAAACCCGCGGCTGGATTGCCTTTGCGAACTACGAATGACTTGATCCAAGCTAGGAAGGTACGTAGGCAAGCTCGATCGAATAGAGCCCCAAGTCAGCTTCAATGCTTTTCTTACATAGGAAACGAGGATTAAAAGGAAAGCTGAAAGAAGCAAGGAAAGTCAGAAAGTTAAAAGCGTGTTCTCTTAAAAAAGCCTAATTCGTATTCCATATTTATCTTCTATTAGTTGTCTTAAACTATGTGGTGTCCTTTATTGTACTATTCTATGTCAGTTCCTTGATTTTATTTCTTGAAATATAGTAAAAATAAAACGTAGTAAAAGAGTATGCTTTTTTTTTCGCATAATCAAATATTCCATTTCTGTCTTGCTTTGCTTACTAGTTATCTAATTGAAAGAGCTAAGCGCATATATCCTTGTGTTTTTCTTTGCTTCATCTGTCTCTATCCCCGTGGATTTCCTTTTCTCTTAATTTGAATTGGATTTTTTTTTTCTTTTTATAATAAATTCAAATGGATGGGCATCTACTCGCTGACATTTCTAGAATGTCCGATAGGCATGTTTTACGCCGAAAGCTATATTAAATTTTAGCTGGGAAGAGACAAGCTGATCTTCTATCTTAGAATGCACATGCTCTATTACTCGTTAGTCGTCGGTTGCTCAACCGCTTATCCTTTAATATGAGTTGCATCCCGAATGCAAATAACAAGACAAGATCGATTCAATGAGGAGTAGAAAGAAAGCAGTCCTCAATAAGAAGAATTCCCTACTTGCAACCTACTCGTAGACAAGCGATAAACTCACCTGCTGTCTCTTTATTCTTCTTAGACTCGCCTTGCTGAAAGTCTTCCGATCGCTAACTCTCAACAGGATTTTTATCATCTATCTCAATCGAACTAGCTTGCTTGACAACCTTTGTCCACAGCAAACCCCGCTCCTTGCAGAAGCTGAGAGTAGACTTACTTAATGGAAAACTCCCCTTTAGACGAGTACTTCCACAGAAGTTTGTCTTGAGTTTCGCTGTGGACAAAATGCCGCTAAGCTTCGGCAGGGTTGCGTCTGGCAAATATTGCCGAAGCACCCCCCAGTCCCAGTCATTGGTCTGAAGCCAGTAGTCGTGAATGGTTTTCCCCGGTTCCGCTTGATCCAAAGGACGGACCACACAGGAAGCCAAAGGAGCATCTTCGAGCCATTTATCCTTCAAACAAAAAGGAAGCTGCCTTACCGTTACCAATCCTCCATATCAGTCCCTCCTCCGGGGCTTTGTACCAAAAGAAAATGCTCCGCCATGTGTACGAGGAGGATGCTGCCATACTTGGCCGTAAGGACCCGAACCCAGTTCGGCTCTTGTAACAAAGGCCATGCCAGCTTTGCAATAGAAGCCTTATTCATTCATGGAGAAAGCGGCACCAACTTTAGATTCGAAAGTTGATGCGCAGGAAGGGGAAGACCCTGTAAAAGACATTTGCACCGTACTTTCCTGTCCTGCTTGACCTGACCCCTGGGCAGTTCGAAACCAAAGCTTTGCACGATTTATAGCTTGACTGACCTTGCTCTCTTAGACCTACCGCTTATCCCTGGGATTAGGTGAAAGAGCGCTTTATCTGTCTTTATAGACATAGACAGGCGGGACTACTTTGGTAATAAGAAAATATTATTTATTCGCGGGGATTGCTTAGCTTGGTGCGCTTGCTTCCCTCTAAATAAGCAGAACCTTAATTCAAGTCTTAGGTCAATCACTAAATTCTTTTTGTAACGACCTCTCTATAAGCAGTATTTACCAAACCAGCCTATATTGTTTAGTCCGAACTAAGATATCAAGTTTCTCCCTGAACAAAAGAAAAGACCAGAGTTGGAGGTTTAGTTATATTGCATTCTAGCAGCTATGGTTCCTTCTGACTTTTCTTGTGGATATCCCGTGTTATGAGCACCCAATCCTTCTGAAAAGAGAGATAAGCAGGGACATCTGTGAACTCGGATAGCCTTGTGGCATACCTTGAATCCAAACTAGGCTACCATCTTTCCTCTATTATGAAATATCATTTCTCTTTTTGATAAAGAAGCCCTTCCTATCGAGCAACTTCTGGTTCGTAGCACTGGAACCAGGTATCCCAACCCCGGACCTGATCGGGTATGCTAATCTACCCGTAGAAAGCGCTACTTCCGTAGTCTATGGTCCCGCTAATCCTAAGCGGAGAAATTCGCCAAGAAGAGATCCTGGAATCAGTCTATTCTTTTTATTTCTTCTAGTAGGATGGTAATCCATTTCTTACTGACCAGGCTGGGATATAATCTAAGGTAAGGTTGCTTTCTATGTAGGTAGGAGAGCCTAATCTCTGTACTAGCGCTATCTATCAGGGAAGAAGGGACGACCCTCTAGGAGAACGTAATCTTAACCCAGAAATTCAGTCTTACTCAAGCTAAGTAGCTGAACCAAAAAGAAGACCGAGAGTTATATTTGTGGAAAGGATCCACTCCCTTCAAAAAAGGAAGGGCAATCCAACTATTCCTTTATTTAAAGGTAGGTTTCGGGGGAAAGACACCATGTCCAGATATGCATTCGCGTAGACGCACCCTCAGAGCAGAGGAAAAGGCCCGACTTGACTATAGAAGAAAAAAGGGCAACTGCCCGGACAGAAGATATACATGGAAGGAATAAGAGTCTGTAGCTGAAGAGAAACCCCGAGTACGATGCTGAAGTGTTCATCGATGGGTTGGGGAAGCAGGCTATTCGTTGGTGCTTAGCTTTCCCTCTAAAAGAGAAGGCTATGGTCCTTCTGCTATCGAGTGAGGGTAGAGGTCTCTATCCTCAGGTCCTCCTTTCAAGGGCTATGGCTCCGCTCCAACGGATAGATTTAGATAAAAGAAATATTGGGTCTCCTCCTTTAGACATGAGAAGGAGGCTTTTACCTATACCTATACTCTTTCTTATTACGGTCAGAGGGCCTCTCTTTAAGCATCTTTAGAAGAGTGTGAGTTCTAAGGTTCCAAGGCCAGAGGCGAGTACCGATCCTAACCTAAATATAGCTATGGGGGTATTGACTTGAATAGCTTTCCATTCCCTAGCTTATTATTAGAAGAGTTCCCTTTCGTTAAGGCGAGGGTGCCTTTCCCTTGCTTTAAGATAGTTTCGGTGATCATATACTACATTATTACTTTTGCTAATTGATTAGAGAAGAGGGCCCGGGGAGTCCGCCTTCATGGGAGTTTTAGTTTGACTTCCTCTCCCCGAAATCGCCAGAAGGAGGTATTCTGTCTATAGAAAGAAGGCTTGCGGACATTCAGATAAAGCCCTTTGACGGAGTTATCATTAAGACAAGAAGGGCCTATCGATGGACTGATTGTATTTACAAAATATTAGTCTTTCAAGAAAAGCTACCTAGACAATGAATTAGCCTACGCCCTTATACTATGGAGCTCCCTTCTCCTGCTTTCTTTTATTTGTTGGCACGGAACTTGAGATGTTAAGAGATTGAATCTTTCTCTAATTCTAGTCTACGCGAAAGAGAACATAGAAAGGAACTTAAAGTCAAGGGATTGGGCCTATCCTATCTAATTAGTGAGTATTTGTAGAGCCTTTTGCCGCGCTTCTTTATGTTTATCTTTAGGGGACGTCTTTTTCTTTGGTTTTGAATCCTGGAGAAAATTCAAAACACGTACATGAAGTGGATTGAGAGATGAGTCTAAGGTTCAAAGAAAGGCTTTAGCGCCTAAGATCAAATCCCTCCTAATCACTATAACCACATTTTACCGAGGGGAATTGAAATCCTCATTCTAATTTTTATTTTTCTATCTATGGTTAGTGCTTTCTTATCCGAAGGGGAAAGCCCCGGCCTACAGCACCGCTATGATAAATCCCAACCCAGAGAAGATAAAGGAATTTAACCTCTGATAGCCCTTTCATTTAATTAAATGGAAATAGGGCGGCTAAAAATAGCTAGTATGAAAGAACTGACTTTCTTCTTGAAAAAGGAAATATGATTCCATAGTAAAGGCTGAGACAAATTCTGTGTTTACTTCGCGATAGCCTTAACTTGACATTATCAAGCCATACTATCTACCAAAATGGATTTTAAACTGACATTCTTTCTATCCTATATATCGGAGATATAAGGGTTGCACTTCCGCTTATGGTAACCAAACAAACTCTTTCCCGGCAAGAAGATCCAACATTTCCTTCGGGCAAGTTCAGCTATAGTTGGGAAGGGAACGACTTTATGGGGATGCCCGTCTTGAACTTATAATTGATGTATGATAGAGCCTCCAGCATATAGGCCTATCTCACTTGGATTCTTCTCACGAATTGGATTTGAACCAATATCTCCGGGCGACTTTCCTTTTAGTCGATCGTGAGTGGGTCTGTCGTCCTCCTCATTATAGTCCTCCTAAAATCAATAGCATTTCGTCGGAAAACATCCTGTCTTTTTACCTGAGTAGTCCTATGCATAGTAAGTACTATAGCCCCTATCATGGCAACTAATAAAATTAGACTAGGAACCAAAAACCAGACGAAATAGTAGGTATAAAGTAAATTGCCCAATGTTTCCAAATTAGTCCAACTTCGTACCTTTCCGGCATAAACCGTATATATAAGAGAGGTCGTATTTATTTGGGTTGGTAGTAATGGAATGGTTTCATTATCTAAAATGAAGAACATTTCCCACCAAAGGATCAGTCCAATAATACCACTCACTGGTAAATAGCGCAATACTTCTTCGTGAATCTCCGCTATTTGAATATGGAACATCATAACAACGAATAGGAATGATACGGCTATAGCTCCTATATGAACTACTGGGAAGATCATAGCGGAGAAGTCGAGACCTAACAAAAGAAGTAAACCTGAAGTGTCGCGAAAGACTGGGATGGGAAACAAAACGGAATGTACCGGATTTTTAGCACGTGCAACCATCAAACCAGAGACCAAAGCAGGGCTCGACAAAACAGAAAGTATCATGGCATTGAGAATAAAATCTTCCCTCCATACAGACTGAACCCCGTCAAGCCTGTAGGACTAGTGTTTTGGACTATATAGAGATGTGGTTGGTTGTTGACCAACAGAAAGAAAGAGCATGGCGGCATAAACCGTATATCTCGGAGAGGCCCCCTCAGAGGAGCGTAGAAGGAGGAGAGTAGGCTGGGGTTGCTCCTTATGTGTCAAATCCAGTCAGCAATCTCGGAGTTGGAATAGCTTTCTATCTCCAAATCCATGACCATGATAGCGTAGGCAAATCTATTATAAGTAGTATCCGTGGGGGTGGTGGAAGCCACATAAAGCTTTCATGGACACAGGAGAGAGGTTAACCCTCATATCCTTGACCAGAAATTGTTTGGCAAACTCTACAGCACCAGTTGAGGATATCAAAGACTTGTGTGTGGATATCTTAACACCAAGCCGTTGTAAGCCTAGCCGGTACTGTTCCGCCACAAGTGGATCGGTGATGAGAACATCATCACCTAATATAGCATACCTGTCGAACAGGATCCCAGGTCTAACCTGTTCCGCAGCCCACCACACCAAAACATGATGGGTGAACGCGAACAAAGGCCAATAACCATAATAGCCTAACGGTTGACCGGTCACAAAGGACACTTGAGACAGAGCCCTCTTAACGAAGGGTACCTCAAATACATTCGTCCCTAATGTTGTATTCACAACACTTGAAGCAAATGACCTGTCAAACAATAGCGCAAGCCTTTCAAACAGAAACACAAGAGGCCACCCATCGGTAGCACTCTTGAGGTCATAGCTTAAACATGTTTGACTAGGAACTAAACGAATGAGAGGTGCTGTTTGATCATCCATTGGGATGCGGCGGAGGACCTCCGCAAACCAATGGTGGATGGGTTTCAGCAACCTCTCACATAGTTTCCTATTGCGAATATACGACGCTTGCCAGCACCCTCACACGTGCAACCTAGTTTGCCTGGGGATCCCTATATCGTCGCAGGATGGTAGAAAGGGCCCTATACGGCGCTCAAACCAATCCAAATCCTCGGGTGTGAAGGTTTTATTCCTCACATCAAAGGCGTAACGAATACGGGGAGGCCACAAGCAGCCATGTGACCATTGGGTACCCTGTGAGTGCCCAACGACCAACAGCCATTGAAAAGCGCCCAACTCATGAGAAAACGATGTGAATGAAGAGCGAAAGTTCCGAATCTTACGATAAGGAAGTTTCCTTCTCTCAACCCACACCCTTTTCGTCAATGAGTGTGTCGGCAAGGCTTTCCAGGTTGGTTCAAACCGTAACCCTTGTTCAAGGGGTATACGTTTTATCCAGGGAGCATAGCGACTGATAAGTCGATGAAAGTTCTCCTTAATCGAACCAACCAGCCCCACCACCTCGTCAATATTATTGGGTGGGGATATTCTACTAGAAAACGTTGATTTATCAACCTTCTTTGCCAAAGTAATGATCTTTGACAGAGAGAATCTTTTTTAATAAAACTTCACCAGCATGTCCGCTTTCTCATCCTTCTTCAGAATAATACGCCTATGATGAGACGGAATGATCCGAGGGTAACCGGACCGAGTGAGAGAAACTGGTACCGCATTGTCAGGATGAACGAATTCATCACCACCATAGGCCATCATCAAGGATGAAGCTGCTTGCTTAAAATAGAAAGCGCAGAACAACCACCCAGATTTCCGACCAAGGTGAACAATGCGAATAACAACAAGATGGATCCCCACACAGAGTTCCTTGTTCAGACCATCAAAGATCACTAAAGCACCTTTTGGTATGTATTGCCCCCTAATCAGATCCACCAGACGAGAAACTCCATTCCGCACTGCTGCTGAGTCGTCGGACTTATCCACCAAGGGATTCGTGGGATTTCTATGGATTGCGTTGGGGGAAATCTACCAAAGCTAGGCAGATAGATAGACTCCTTTCCCGCTGCTAAGGGAGAGTAAGAAATAAAATCAATCAAATGATTGTTTTTTAATTGAATCAGCGCCTCCTTTTCTTTTGGGTATGCAGGTACTACGAGTCCTCTCACTACCAACCAGCAGACATCATCTGGCTGGTCTTGCCGGTATCAACAACAAGAAAAAAACAACCAACCAAACCAAATGGAAACAGCAATTAACTATGGCTCTTGGCCCAGACAACGTCCTAGGCGTCGGGGAGATCGTAGCAACAAGGAACGCCTAGACGACGTTTTTATTCCTGGGCTGCAGTAAGCAGATCGAGAGGTCGTTCCGCCCCTTGTCCCCGAATATGGGTAATATGTTCTCAAAAATTCTTGCTCCAATCTGACCTAGCTGGCGAGCGATCCCAGTTCGCGGCAGAGAACAAGACAGCAAGCGAGCGTACCTTTGTTCGCTTCTTCTCCACCAAGCACGGAAGTTTAAGGATAACTGTAGGTCGGTGGCTACCTAAGGAAACTCCGATTCGATCCGCCCCCCAGCTGGGAGGCATCTACCTCATCCCGATCACAAGGAGAGGTTCACCATGATGGGGGTACTTGTTTTTTTTTCCCTTCCGGAAAGAAATGCATAGGGGACCATCCTTTTGTTGTGTTGCGGCATGCTCCTAAGATTTACGGATTCGCAGGGGGCCTCAGGCCCTACTTAGTTGACTGACAATGACAAAGGCTTGCGAAACTAAGTAGGGCCTTTTGAATGAATTGAATCTTTAGTAGTCTATCAGTGGTGCAAAGCGGCTTTGTGCCCCTTTTCAGTAGGGGAGCTAAGGGTTAGACCTTCCTTAGAAAGTCAGCGAACAGCGGTTCTTGTAGGTATGGCCTTCCCCCTTGACTCTCCTAACGTCGAGCTAAGTGACTTCGTAACCTTTGCGTAGCGTAGTAGAATGAAGGCTACGCACTGACGCTCTCTTATCTATTAGCCTAAGCGTCTTCGCTAACTCGCTCGCCTACTATACTATACCCTACTATACAATACATAGGGTAGGCTAACCCATAGGTCCTTAGTAGCGTTGACAAAGAAGAACAGCCGGTTAAAAGACAGTGAATCTTTATAAATATATTTATAAAAGATTCTATAATAATGAAAAAGATATTTGATATAGGCCAGCTTGACAAGCTACCCTTCCTCTTGATCTTAGGTGCGAATAGAAAGATCTCTTTTTTAGTACTTCCACTTATCTATCGATCCCGGCCCGGAAAAGTGACCGACCAGGGCCCTCTTTTTGAATGAAAGAAAGGCTTTCTGAGCCCTAGCCCTGTAAGCCCACACCTGTGTAGAGTAGATCGTTCAACACCTGCGGCACAAACCCATTTTTGACCTATTGGTCCTAGTATCATAGGCGACCGAACGGCCGCCCCCTAATTACTAGACCAACCCGCTGTAATAATTCCATAAACACCTAACGAAGATATGGCAAACAAATAAAGTAGCCCTATGTTCGAATCTGACAATACCATACCATAATCAAAAGGTACAACGGCCCGAGCGACCAGACTTAACATAAATGTAGCCACTGGAGCCATTCTAAAAAGGGAGAAATTAGCACTACTTGGTGAAATAGGTTCTTTTAGAATCAATTTCAAACCATCTGCTAGAGGTTGTAACAATCCGAACGATCCCACTACATCAGGACCCTTTCGACGTTGCACAAAAGCCATTACTTTACGTTCAGCTAGCACTAAAAAGGCTACTCCTAGTAGAAGTGGTAGAATTATTCCAAGTATTTCAGCTGGAACAGCTATGTACGTTTTCGATTTTCTATTCACTCATGATCTGGCCTGGTCGACCCAATCATGATATTGAAGGATGGGACCTTTTCTCGAAAAACTTTTGTTTCACATTTTCGGAACTAGAAGACATAGTTGATTAGATCTAAAAAGTGAAAAATCTGTTCGCATAACCAAGCATTTTGGCCATGTAACATGACATCATAATAGTCATTTGTCAGAAAGCCCGGACTGTCAATCCGATCGTCGGAAATAACAGCCCGAACAAGGTCGGGCATCGTCCACTCCGGCGGTACTTGTCTATTTGACAGTAGAACTCAGTCTTCGCATTTATCGCAGATTTGATTAAATACCCGCTCTAACTCAGGTGGAGCGCTTTGCGCGTCCGACCTAGTTGAAGAAAGAGTGGAAGAGGTACTTGACAGACTATCAAAAGACATATTCCTAGTATCTGATAGCATAAATTGGACATCACTGGACGTTGGATTTCCAAAGAGTAAAAGTGGATTGTTATTCAACATAGGCTACTTTGGAAAATAGCTCTGCTCCCCTTCAAAAAAAGAAAGAGAGACTTGTTTGTTGTAAATCGCTGGTTGGTTTACCAACCAAGAAAGGGCAAGGGGAGCCCCGCAACAAATAGATGGGGGTAGGGGATCTTTATCATTCAGCGCAGTTGTCGCTTAAATGCAGAGAATTGGCCATTCAATCTTGTAAACTCATTGAGACCGCAATTGGAAAAAGAGAGACGAACGGAGAGGAATAACCAATCGATGAAATAACATGAAACCATTCTGTTTCAATAGAGGTACGAGAAACGGTTGGGGGCAATGAAGTAGGTGAAGTGGTTGGATTTTGCGAGCTGTTCCAACCACTGCCGGATGTGATTCCAAGAGCCAAACGAGAATGAATACCACACAGAAGAGTCAAGACCAGGCTCCCTGATGGAATGTTTAACCGATCCATTCCGGATCGACCGAATTGGTACGGAAGTTGTAACATGGGAAAACCACAGAAAACACAACTTATTTGAATAACCCGGTGACCTACCAATTGTAGAAGTAGGATCTTTGGCAAGCAATAAGCACTTAAATAATACAATTCGAGTGTACCATCTTCTTTCTCATTTCGAGGAAAAGGCGCGGGAGGGAAAGAAAACAACGAAGGGATCCGAATCGGACCTAAATGGGAATGACATGAAAAGTCTTTTTCAAAACCTAGTATTAAGGGCGTTACGACGATATACGAGAGGAATGAAGAAAAACTCGTGATTGGTGTGGAGGGGAAGATCTTTTTATTATATAGTTCAAGAAAGAGTCGTCTCATTTCCTTACATTAGCAATGGGAGATAAAAAAAAGTCAATATCTGTTGTTTTTTTCACTTAAACTTAATAAGAGGTCCCCTCTTTTTTAAATTGAGTTCATTAACTTTCAATCGCATTTGGGCGTTCTTTCTCTCGAGAGCCCTCCACCGATCACAGTCGTGATCCATTTCTGCCCGTAGCCGAGCACGTTCGTTGTCACGAACCCGATCTATTTCTCGGGCTTGATCCAACCGGCTGTCGATCTCGTCAAGAACCGTCTTGAGGCGCTGGAACCTTTCTTGTCTGGCCTCCTTACCCTCGGTGGGGGATTCACTCAAGTGGCGAATCTCCCTAAACCATAAGTCGCCAATCTAGGCGTATGGTCTTTGTTCATTCCAAAGAAAGAAGGTAGTGTTCGGTAACTAACTGTTCGCCGGTTGGCTCGTTTCCTATCCCCTATCCAAAAAAGGTGGAAGGCGACCCCCTAGCCAAACACTTCTTTTCCCTTTTCCGTAACCTTCAACTAAGCTTCAAGACCGATTCTCCCCTGTACAAACTCCTCACTTGGATCTTCCTACCGCTGATGAGAGGCCATCCCCTCCCTACCACCATATATTCAATATGCCTTTTTTTTTTCAATCCTCCCTTCAACAGATCCGTAAGGGCAGATCTGGTAGCAAGAGATCCATTATCAGATTAAGTCAAGGGATTGCCTAGCTAGCGCATATCGAAGAGTTTGAGCAGTGGCCTTTGTTCACATCCTGATTGGGTTCCATCGAGGTATCTTCTTCTCCTCTTGTTGCGACAAATCGAGTTGCAGCACATGACGAGTGCCCATCTTTCCCGAAGCTCCACTTTCATAAACACCCATCGGTACAACAATTGATCACAACGGAAAGTAATTAAGCTTGATCCCGTTTTCCATCGAATCCTATTCTCAACCTCGAGTCAGGAGTTGTTGCCCTAACTTCGTTAGCCTAGAAAGGCTTTGTTTGAAAGCTGTCTTTTCAAGAAGAAAGTAACACCGCTACTACTATTATAATATAATAGCTACCGATTCTCATCCGAGGAGAACGGAACTACCTTTAGAGTAGACCTCACTGCTGCGGTTACGCCTCCAACAGATGAAATCGCACCGTCGTCTTCCCAGCGTAGAGCAAAGCAAACAAGTCAGCCTGAGTTCCATAAGTCTCTTTAGTTAGTAGCAAAAAGGCTAATCGGTAATAAGCCTTCAGTCGACCATCGGGAGATACGCCTCCAGGCCAAACAGATAAGGGAAGCGAGAACATGATCTTCTTCCTTTGCCTTTGATATGATTACCTCTTAAGCGAGCGAGTACTCATATTATGCCTTCCTTTCAGTCCTCTGATCTTACCTTATACCCTCCATGCTATGCGGGGAAGCGAGGTAAGGGCTAGCTTCTAATCTCCGATGATGCCCAGCGAGTTACATACTTTCAGCGAGCATAAATAACCATACATAAGAGCAAACGAGCTACATAGTTATCGCGAGTATAAAAGGGATTAGCAGGTAAAATCTTTTTCCGCTTATTCCCGGGAGTAACGCAGGTTAGGGATTAGCCGTGACTCTTTATTACCTAACGTCGTCTTGCGCCATATGTACTGATCTTTGGTTGGCTCGTAAAGGCCATCAAGGGTCGACAGAGTTGAACCCTTGAGTAGATCGCAGGAGACTTGCTGTGAGACGAACGAGACCTTACTTGAGATATCGCACCTATCGCTCGGCTTAAGTTGGGAAGCGAATGGCTTCTTTTTGATCGCCTTAAAAAAATGGGTACAGCGGATAGATTGTATAAGCTTGACTTAGGAGATTCATTACCAATGATACCAATCAGTCTGATTTTGGATAAGGTGAAGCTTTTTGTTGGAGATGGAAATTGATATAGGCTGATATCAGATTTTCTTAACATTCCTATCTATGATGCGTAGGTTTGATGTTAGTATGCCTCCTATTGGTGAGCTCACAAGGGTGGGTCATATTCAACATAGTTTTGATGTCTTCGATCGTGAGTTTACTAAAAGGTTCCCTGGAATTGAAATTGATAGATTCGTGAATGAAGTCTTGATTTCGACTAGAGAGAATGATCAAGTTACATTCGATGTGGATGCTTTATATAAGCTATTGAATGATCTCCAACTGGTTGGAACGATCCATTCTATTGGTCCTGGCGATGATTGCCATATCATTTATAACCGGCGTGTGGTTATTGTGGACAATACTGGTAAGGTAGTAGTTCTATAAGAGTACGGTAATTGTAAAACCTTTCTACTTACCAGCTATTCCAGAATGGAATGAGCCCGTACCGTAATGAGTGAAGGCTGTTCTAAGATAAAATCCAGAGGCCAAGAGTTCCGACTATCGAATCAAAGAAGCGCGAGCTCTACTGTATCTACGCTATTGCCCGATCAGAACTCTACTGTATGAGATTAGTTATCCGTCTCCCCTGCCCTGTTAGAACAGTCTGGTCTTTAACAACACAACCTGAAAGGAAGCCATTCCTTTTAGTAAGTTTCTAGCCGTCTTGATGAGGGCAAGACTCAAATACGGAATAAGGAAATGGCACAGCTGAGTGCTAGAATCTTAGTCGATGGAAGTTAGATTCACTAAATGAATATTCGTTCCATTGAAATATCATAACTGTCAAACTCTTTGTTCTCATAACAGAGAACCCTATCATAGGCCCTTAGCCTTAGTTGGAAGCTAAACCAAAGCTAAGCTTGTAGGCTCGTAGAGAAAGCTATTGTGCAGTTATACCCACAATCCATGTTCCTGAACAGTCTCGTTCGAACATCTGATTCACCTTAGGGCGGACACTTCACTTCAAGCTTAAACCTCCGTCTATGATCGGCTTGCTTTCTCGGTATCGTGAGTCTCAACTCTTTAAGCCGGCTAACTAATAGATAGAGATATAGCTCAGTAAACACGGGAATCACTATCGCCTTCGGCTTAAACACGGCTACGCTTCGCTCTTTTTCACTATCGCTAGTCTGTAGTCTGTGAAAGAAGATTGCAATTTCTGGTCACTTTCAGTCTAACCCGGATTTACTTAGTTAGTCGGGACTTGCTTCTTAGCGTGTAGTGGATCAACCAGGCTAGCTTTCCTGTAGTAGAGCGCGGGGAGAGTGACCATCAGGGCCTTGAATAGGGTGTGCCTTTTTTTTCTTTCTTTTTTTTAGGAGTACTCTTGAATGTACTATACAGTAGGTTCTCAGTGCCCTAAGATCCCAATCCCAGATCGAGTTCCAATCGCAGAATTGTTCTCAAGCGAATGGCTTTTACTCAACCTCAATTCATTCAGTTAGGACCTCCCTTTATGTATGTCATTTCTATCCTTGCCAGCGTGAGGAGTCAGATCGGATTCTAGCACTTGCATGGAATCTGGGAGAGTGGCTATTTGCAGCCTCTCTTGGCATGAGCACTAGCATCTTGCTAACATCGGCTTTTTCCTCCGACTAGAAGGGGATCTTGTTCACGGCGGATTCAAGATCCTCAAATGTGGCTTTGGCTTCAGCTATCTCATTCGTTCTTTTTTATCTTTTTATTGGTAAGTAGCCCTTTTCGGGTTAGTTGAAAGACCAAGAATGGCCTCTTTGAAAGAAGACGACAGACATGCTGGGAAGGAAAAGGAAGGAGATGTGGCCTAAGTAGGTACAACAAAAGGTACTAGTATGGGCGCAATATGCGATTGGAAGCTCTTCTTTGGCAGGTTTCATGATTTGCTAATCCGATCTTGTAAGTTGGCTTATCTTAGGCCACCGACTGAGACGATGGCTTGAAACCCGGGTAGAAATCAGACCAATCGAAAACCTTGGAAGCAACAAATCGCGGGGCGTAAGCTGTTGAATAAGCTGTGGGTCTTGAGGCAGATGTGGCATCTTCTGAACCACCGTAGTTAGGGGGAAAAAGCTCATCTTTTTTCAATGCAACCAGAGGGCTCTTAGTACGCTAACGCTACTACCTGCCCGAGGATGTTTTTTGGTTTATGTCGGCCAAAGAAAGGGCTTCCCTATCAGCACAAAGAATCAATTCAATAAGAGAGGATTGGATTTCAAAAAGAAAAGACAAAAACCGCATTGAGTGGGGCCTGCCCTAAAATGGCCCTTACAGAGCTTCTCTATCAAGAGCTGCTAGTTGGTGGTTGAGGAGTAATAGGTTCCGCATAAGCTACATTTCGTGGGGGAGGCACCTATCCAGTACTTCCGAACTCGTCTTTCATCTACAGACATTGGGTCGCTAAAGCCAATAGTTCGGTGTCCGGGCAACAGCCACTCATCTTTGGTTGCAGCTTCGGCGGAAGCCTATGCTTTCAGTTCAGTTCCATTCCTTGGTTCTCCGGTTGATTGCCCAGCCCGCGTCACACCTTAAAAAGCTTTGGAACGGCAGTTTAACTTACTTCTCACGGACATTGGACCTTCTTCAAACTGGCCTTTGAACTTGAGCAAAGAGTCTATGGGATCTAATCTAAAGGGGAGCTATTTGCTAATCGAGGGCTTCACTTCCCTGCTCTGGTTCAAGACTAGCTAGGTATCCTCCTCAGTATCGTTACCACGCTAGCTTGAATAGTCTCAGAGCTTGGCTACGATTGCCTCGAAGGAATGCAGAGCTGTCTTATAGTAGCGAGCACCCCCTTATGAACCTTAAACCAGAGGACAGAAAGAAAGCAAAAGGAGAAGGAAGAGAAGGGACTAATATATGTATGTTATCCTACTAGCAGTGACTAGAAGGAAGGGAGCCAAGTCACTAACTAGAGGAAGGGTCTACGATTGCCGGGTCGTGTTCGTGAACCTATAAAGAACTTAAAAAATGGCTGACACTCCTCGGAAATTACTGAAAGACTGGCCTACGACCCCTCACTGAAAAAGGTCTCTCTCTGCTTAAAGGAATTTAAGAAAAGTCTTTGGGCGTACTTTGACGAGGGGTGACAACTCCTTCTTTCTATTCTATATAAGTGCCAATAGCCGAAAAAAAATCTTACTATTAAAATAGAGGGATTCTTAGTCTAGCGCGTAGTTTAAAAGAATTAAATTAAGAGAATCAGCGATCTATGCCTTACGAACGTCAACCACCTCTTTAAGGTCTTAAGTAGTTAGGGGGCGCGGAGCCGCTGTTATCCCCTCTTAGCGAGTATGGTACCCACTCCTCTTATTGGCTGGGGATGTACACAGCAGTCGAAGCAACGTATAAGAAGCGTCGATCGCGATACGCCTTCGATCACCCGGATAGATTGAGTCAAGTAATGGCATCCACGGAGAGCTTACCTTAACTGGCATGACATTTAAAGAAGGCTACGTCTAGACCTGAATGAAGAATCCCTGAGTCTTCCGGTCGAGGCATATTATCTAAGCGACTCTCCTTTCAGTCTCACTTCCTACGTACCAAAGCTTTAGAGAGGGAATTCTTTATCTAAGGCAAAGTGTCCCTAGGGTTTCATTAATAAGATAGATTCCTTACAAGCAAGGGTGCAGATGAAGCAGCGCTCAAGCCTATAGCTAACGATTAGATCTTAATCTTTCTCGTAGGACAGTTCAGTGAGCCTTAAACCATAGGATAGGAAAGGAAACAAGCAACGGACCAGTTCAGTAATATAATTAATTCCTTCAGTTCCGTAATAATATAATAATAGGCGAAGGTATTGACTCGAGCTGCTATCTGCTCACCGCTCCTCTGTTCGAGCTACAAATCCACGAGAATCATGGACTATTGAGAATCGAGGTTTCTCACCGGGTCTTCCTACCCGTGAAAAAACGAGTTTTTGCTTAGTGACATCGAGGTCCTGGTTCTATTCAAAAGCAGCAAGAAAGCGTAGCGAGGTAGGTTTGAAATCTCACTTCCTACGTTCCTTGATTCTCCGGTACTAAAAAGAAAGTCTCATTCGACAGCTGTTACAGTCCTTCCCTTGGGACTGCTACCTTTAAGACAGCATTCTCTGGAGAGGTCTTGATAGAGCCTGTGCTAACGCCTTGATTCTGCAACTGAAATTCGATTTATTCGCTCACAGGAAGTTTACTTGTAGCAAGCGTAACGTAAGCGCTTACAGCCAAGTCAGCTCAGTATTTAAAGAAAGAGAGAAAGATGGAGTCTCCCGTGGGAAAGAAGCGCAGGACTGACTTTGATTGCTCGTTAGAAGAAGGAACGGAGTAGCTCTCCCGATAGTACGTATTCTTTTTCTAGTCTTGGGGAAGGAAATGAAATCCTATAGCTTAGCTTGAGTAAAGCCCATTAGTAGTAATGCCTAGGGCAACCTTAAGAATTATATTCCATTCCTCCTACCGTCCCTCTCCTTTCAGTCGAGCTCACATCCCTCTCACTTCGTTCGAGCGATTTCATACCGGTCGAGCATCTTCAATCTTCATAGCAAGAGTTCCTTCGTACCTTGCTTTAAAGCGATATTCTGTCTTTCAGTGCAAGGAATGAATAAGTTTGAGTTCATATCTGCCGTAACTCGCCTCTCGATATTCTCGGTGAAAGCATTTACATGTGGTGGGTTGCTTATGGTGAAAAGATTTCTGAAGTAATCCACTAAAATTGACTTTTCCTGGATCCGTCTGCCACTCTCCCGAAGCATCCCGAATGCCATGTATACTATTACGTTTTTGTCGCTGGGAGGCTTCTTTATGGAAGTCTTCAGTCTTTCTGTCACCTGCCTTAAGCCAGACCGCCCTTGAACGTTGTCTCCACATCAATTCTTCTTGCTCCAACAGGTGATTAATTTCCCTCGACAACTGCCTCTCCTTCTCTTGGGTATCTGTTGAGTCTGCCCTGTGCCGAACTGAAGCCAACTCTTGCTTCTTCTGTTATAAAGAACGTTGAATATGTCCAAACGAGTGTTTGTTCCAGAGTCGAAGATTAAGATTAGTACGACACGATTGAATCTTTTGACTGACTCGATAAAGGGCTGATCCATTAACTAGGCTATTCCAAGCTGTAGTGACAACCTCCTCGCACTCGCTGTGGCTCAGCCACATCGACTCGAATCGAAATCACTTCTTCTGGGGCCTGGATACCCTTGGTTGACCTTGACTATGAAGTAGTATAGGATCATGATCTGAAGTAGAGGCTACCAGATGTTTGACCACAGCTAGGGAAAATAACTCACACCAACCCAGAAGCCGTAGCTCGATCTACGCGCTCTCGTACTTCTCCGCCGGCCTTTCTTCGATTTGACCATTTGAAAGCATGTCCCATATACCCAAGATCATGTAGGGTACAGTCTACCAACGCCTCTCTGAAGGCTCGCATGAAACTCGGGGCTCGATCTTCCGACCCTGTCGTTTCACTAATGTGCAGAATCTCATTAGAATCACCGATAAAGAGAGAGCCATGGGAGGTTTGACTGGTTGCTTAGTCTTCGAGTTGCCAATAATGTTTTCTCTGCGAGGCTTGGGGATGTCCATAGAATCCAGTTAAAGGCCAACGCTTAGCCGGATCGTGACTCTCAATCACAGCATCCACAAAGCCAGTGGAATACTAAAAAATGCGTAAGTCAACCTCGTCTTTCCAAAACAATGCTAGACCCCCCTTCTTGCCACAAGGGTCAACACATAAACCATTCTTAAACTTCGTTATTCTTCTGACGTCATCTACCTTTCGGGACCGGATCCGAGTCTCCATAAGGAAAACAACGTCGGGATCTTCAAGTCTCACCAGATCGATGAGAGATTGAACTGTCCGGGGGTTCCCAAGCCCCCGGCAGTTTCAACTTCATGTTTTCATGGCGCTCGACGGGACTGGGAACCAGTCGCCGCCGTTTCAGTAGTGTTTGGAGTATCCAGATCCATTGCCTCAGATCTACTTTTCTTTGGACCATCTACAGGTTGAACCCGAGAGGAGCGCTCAGTTTGTTCCCATTTCTGACTTGTGCACCAGCCACTCCTAGCGCTAAGCATAGAAAGCTCTCACGCGCGAAATAGGCGGCTTATAAAGCCCAATTCTTATATTACACCTCCATAATTGAATGAGGTGGGTGTAATGGAAGGCTAATTGAATCGTGTACCGTGAGTGAGCTATTGGCCCTTCCCGGAATCTTCTTGCTATGCGTCCCGCCTAAAGTGGTAAGAAAGCCAAAGGGCGCCCTTAAAGCGAAAACGGACAACCCATTCCAGGCTTCGCCGACTGAGGATACTTGCTGTGGGATCTAGCGGCTCCAGCTGCGTTGACGATATTCCTTCATTGCGACTTATCTTGCACGATCAAGATCAAAGTGTCCGTCCGTTCGGTAAGTCAGCCAGTCGTCATCTTATCTTGCACGAGCATCGTCGTCCCCATCACTTCCTCATCCTCTAGAGGAGTTGAAGATACTTCTTTGTTCCTCTTGTTCTTCCTTTTGCTCTGACTTCTTCTCATCTAAGCATTTGCTTCGGCCTACACTCGGCCGAGCGGGGAATATCAAAAACAACTCGAACAAGACCGGGGTCAACCGACTTAGAAGAAGACACAGATACAGATGGGTCAACAGATTCAGAGGTAGACTTTTCAAGCGACACAGAGACACGGGTACATAAGGAATCACATCATCGCCTCCTCCTTGCTTCTTCGCGGACTGATTTTTTATCGGCTAAGGATGTGGATCAAAGGCCACTGATGCAGTCTATAATAACGAACCTCGTGGCCAATGGGAGCCTGTGACTTTCCCAAATGGAAGTAGACCGCCAACAGCACGCACTTGCAGCCTTGGTTGATAGGAATCAGTGGAAAGCCCAATTGAGCATTTCGAGAGCCAGGAGTGAAGTTAAGACTCGGTCAGCAACAAGATCACCTCCTTTTGCATCTGTCTCCCAAGCGAAGCTTCCCAGTAAGTTGGTCATAAACAACTCAAGGGATAAAAACCTTCAGCCACAGAATCGAAAGAAAAAAGCTACACTTATCGCAAGCAGCAAGCCATAAAGGGGAGGGGGAAATTCTAGTTCATTATGAGCAAGTAGGGGGCGACAACTAAAGAGGTAGCGAGACTAACCGCGCAGTAATATATTTAGGGAATATTTTACAATAAGACCTGGAGCTTAGTCTGTCGACTCTATGAGGGGAAGAAAGAATTATGATCGGCCATCATCAAAGAGAAAAAGTGCATCCCTCCTGGGATGAAATTTAGCTAATTCAGTAAGAGCCATGCCATGCGCCTATCTAGCGCATGATAGTTGTTAGGGATCCGCTTCCTTCTTAACTCCGGATAGCAACTCTACGATGTAGTAGTCTAGGAGATATCAATAGCTATAGTTTGCATTGGGTGCATCTAAATCCGCGTTTTTCTACCTGCATTTTACAGTGAAGCTGAACCAACTTTCGAATCGACTGACTTGAAGATAGGGCCGGCTGGATAAGTTCCCAAAGGCCCCCTGAGTGACCAGCTAAGTATCTGATTGGAGGAGTCTCTGGCATAGTTTTGAATAAGAAACCGGTGGTTGAAAGCTGGAAATCATTCTAAAGATCGGATTCGTCTTTAACCGCGGAACGTACTGACTCATCTTATCAAGTTTGATAAAAAGCCAATAGCCTGAGAAGAAAAGAGATCATATACGAAATGATCGCTATATAGCGAATAAACCATCTTTTCACTAAAAAGGGGCGGTGAAAAGAATAGGAACTGGTTAGACTTTATAAATAATACCTGTGGAGTAAAGCTCAGAAAAATGATCATTTCCGGGAACGGGTGAAACCCTTTCGTTCGTGCATAAAGATATGGATAGGGATGCCGTTACCAACCCATAGTAGTAGTAAGAAGCCTGTATATACGCTCAAGCAAGAAGGAGCAGGGTTTGATCAAAGTAGAATGCCTTTTTTGAAGAAAAGCACCGGTGTGAAAAGAATATATACTATAACGGCTGGCCTTTTTCAAGGCAAGGGGAGCTCATCTATTCATTTCCCTCTTACGAGCCTATGCTCAGGATGTTCTTCGATCCCAGCAAGTTCTTCGCTCGTGGGCTACCCTCTTAGCCCGTTCTAAGCTTAGATCAATACCTAATGATACATGTTCCGTCAATTGAATTGACTCGGCCTTTCGCCAGTTGGAAATAGAGGCAAGAGGGAGCCAAGCCAGCAACTGTGGTTGTGCCATTTGGGGGGCTAAAGTAGTCTAGCGGCGGTGAAGAGACGATAGTAGACCAGACGGGGACACCACCAGAACACCCGAACAAGGATCCATTTTCTTTCGTTTGCAGCTATAGTACATATGCGCACTTTAGATTTCTGTCTAACTAATAATATTCCTTAGCGTACTGCAAGACAGGTCAAATTCCATTTCACGGTTCTCTTAGAGGTCAAGATCGGCGATTACAGAAGCCTTACCCAATTTGATGTGATCGACGCCCCAGTGCAGTACAACGTACTCTTGGGAAGAGAATGGATACACAGGAAGATGTGTGTACCATCGAGCCTCAACCAGTGCATCATGCTATGGCATAACAATTACGTTAAAGTTTTCCCCGCGGACCCAAGGCCCTTTGAATACGAAGCCAAGGCAGCGGAAGTCTACGCTGATGCTTATTACTATTCAAAGGGCGATCTTCAAATCAGGTTTTTCGGTCTGATCGACCGATCGCCGCTATTGAAGCCCCGTCGAAGACACCAGTCGATCGGGCCTCGACGACACAAACAAGTCAGTGATGCTAGACTGGTATGGAGATGGAGTGCCGAACAACCAGTAAAATGAAGAAGAAAGCATTTGGTTCGGCTGTAGTTTCATAGATCTACATGGGAATCCTCTTGAGATCGATCATGCAGTTACGGCCAATCAAGCAGAGATTCGATTGGCCTTCCAGAGAGCTGACATTAGAGGACTTACACCCAAAGCACCAGAAAAGCTGTACGACATACGATCAGAAGTTCAAGATGATGTGATCGAAGTCAACCTATAGGCAAAAGCAGAACCTCGGCCCACATATGTCAGTAAGAACCTATCTAGTGAAATGGCCGAAGCGATTGTCAATCTTTGCAAGAATACAAAGACTGCTTTACTTGGGAGTCTTCATAAATGCCTGGCCTTGATAGGAATCTGGTCGAGCACCGGTTACCGATCAAGCAAGGCTTCAAACCTTACAAGCAACCACCCACAATAGAATTTCATCTGCTCTTTTCAGCAAGTCTGATCTATAGGTAGGGGAGGGCACCTTGGTATGACCTAAGGGGTGGACTGTCACTGAATTCCATCAAAATCCAATGAGCAACCCCCATTAGAAGAGAATAAGGGGTTACAACAATCATGTTAGACTAAGAAGAGCCTTGGGATCCAGTCCCTTGGACAGACCGATGCTGCGCCTCATTAGACAGCAGCGAAACATACAACTCGATGTTAATCAAAGTTGGTACGCTCCACAGCTTAAAAAGAAGGGCTAGCAAGCTTGTGAGGGTTGGTAGTGGCACGTAAGGCGCGCCCTTCTGTAAATGGCCTCCTGTCTTTGCTTGTGTTGTGTAGTATGACGTCCACGTCGTCTTTTACTCTTGTTCCTTAACTCGTCCCTTCGCGTAGCCCACGGAGCGGTTCGTAGGTTAGCTCGTTAGTAAAGCAAGGAAATCCTACTGGCGGTAGCGGTTGTACCTTTGACCTATGTCTAGCCGCTTCTTTGATCATCGCATTCATTATTGATTCACATTCTATCCTCGGGCGGGAAGTCTCAAAGCTCTTTTGCCAGCATTGAGGAACCTGATAATTTTGATTAAAGTAGTTATCCGATAGACGCGATTTGACAATTAGCGGAGGTGTCACCTTCTAAACCTACTTTTCTTGAGTCAATAGAGTACGACCTGGATCAACAAAACCCATCCCCGTCTGAGTAGAGACTTCCTAAGCTAAGAAGTTTTCAAAGCAAGGGAGGAATGAACTTCTAGCTTGATTACCGGGAACCCTCTCTTGATAGATGAAGAACCCCTGGCCAAGCGCTCGGAAAGTGCTCCTCCAGCTGTCTGTCCCGCAGAGAGGTAGTTAGAATAGACTCCGAGACAAGAAGCTGACAGAGAAGCAAGGGTCTTGAGGGGTGAGCCCTATGACTAAAGATACACGAGCTCCTCTACACCCATTTCCTCGGAAAGCCCTTTTGCCAGCTTAGCGTAGAGAGATAGCCCCATGAAAGGAAGAATATATGGGTAGATCAAAGCCGGCTGAAGGCCAAGAATGGGATACGGGGACGAAAGCTCAGAGACCATTTGTTCAACTTCTCTACCAGAAGCGGAAGATGAACCCATATGAATTTAGTTCTAAACCACCTGATTGATATCATGGCGTAGATATAACATGATTCTATTTCTTAGCGGGAAGAGCCTCTCCAGCCTTAGGGGAGAACCAAAGACCCCTTTCTCTTCTCTACTTAGCCGCGGGCAGAAGATCTCCTCCCTATAAAGAAGGGAGCACGGTCTTCATTCGAGAGAGCTTCTTTTCAGTCTTTTCCCCGAATCAGCACGATGGTCATCTCCTTCCTACCTGACGAGCACATCAGACAATCGGCTCTTTCATGACTCCATAACAACTACCTTATCCATTGATCTCTTGTGAATGTGAAGGTCCCAAGAACTACCTTCGCTTTTCAAGCTGCAGCTATTGCTATTGTTGTGCTTGGGAATTGTTTGAGCTTATATCGATCGTTAGCTTCACTAATCTCCCCACGGTTTATCCTGCGATTTATCTTTACTGAACCTGGCCAAAGGATTTATTTTACAATGTATATGTCTTAGTTGACAAAGCTGTTTACGTAATAGGCTGCTGGCTAGAAAGATAGGAATTTGGAATGTTGAGATGACTGGTAAGTTTATCGAAACACTCGAGTAGATGCTTTCAACAAGCCCCGCTCACAGATAGCTAATGAGCTAGCTCTTTGAATTAAAAAGGAACCAGCAATACTGGATGCGATGTTTGGAACAAAAAGACCACCAAAGGTTCCCGAAATGTTCGCAAATGACTTGTCATATGGCCGTACAGAAGAACACGCAGACATGGACAATTTAAAAAAAAAATGATTTATTAGACTCGGGTTCACTCCAAAAGAAGAGCTGAGCAAAGAAAGAAAAAGGGTGACCTCCGTTTTGGTAATGAAAAAAAGATCCCTAGCGGTTGTTCTGACATGTGATTAACCGAATCAGCTGCGTAGCCCTCTTTCACAGGGGGGGTGTGGCGGCATAGCCTGCTTCCAGAAAGTAATTCATGTTGAACCATTTACTTCGTTTTAAGCACTTCTTCTTATATGCTCACTTCGATGCTCGATTTTTGCCTTGCTTCAGGCCCTCGCCCGGAGAAAGCTGGAGACGTTGCAGACATGTCCAAAGCAGAACGACCATGCTCGGAAACCACAGGTGGCGTGGAAGACAGGTTCCCGAACAGAATTAGTTGAAAGCGAAAATAGAGAGTCCCAGAAAGAGAAAGAAAGGGTGAGGAAGGAAAAAGGGGCCCATCGACTGGATTACTAGACTGCCTTCCTTGCTTGCCTGCCATGGTACACTTCTAGTATGAGTGTACAGATCTATTCCACCAACATCAACTGAGGCAAGAGCGTCTTTCACAGCTGATTCAAGAACAGCCATTCTTATTCTTTATTCTCCCGGGATCAGAAAAGGCTAGGCACCAAGGCTACGAAACTAGGCTATGAAAGCAGAGAGAACTCAAACTCCTAAACTAAACCTAAGGCAGCCTTTCTCCTTATTATTAAAAAAAAATAAGAAATAGCACCAGCCTAATCCAAGAATGTCGACTCTGATCTTTACTATTTTGCTATTCAAAGCAATCTGCCCAATGAGCTACGGGTATATGAGCTAAGGCCAGTGGATTCCTCTCTTTAAATTCCTTAAAAAAGAAAAGAAGACAGGACAGACAGACTTGATCAATCAAGTCAGCAAACTCAAAGCATGAGTTCTACCCTTTGATCGCTATTAGATATCTGATATCAGAAAGATACGCGGACGACTTTACTATAGTATAGGTCGGATGTTTCCGTGAGCAGTAAGCAGCAGATCTCCCCTTATTGATTTTGGGAAAGCTGGTGGCCGCCTGTGAATTCAAGGCAAGGGGCGGCCTGATTCGACATTGTTGTTTACTCTGATCCGGTCGAGGTGGTTTTCGTTTACCAGCGCGTAGGCGGTCTAAGTTCCTATGACCGAGTCTTTCTGGCCCCTGTGAACATCTTTTCTTAATGTATTAAAGAGGGCCTCTCTAACCGGTGAAAAGTGGTGGGTGTCCACTAACGGCCATTCCTGGCTCGGCTCCGATAACGCAATTCCGGAAGGAGTCGGTAGTTGGGCACTGGATCCCTTCGGACCTGGAGAACGTGTGACGCTGGGTCGGGGTTTGGTGAACCAACTGGTCGCTCCTCTAGTTGAAGTATCGGGCCCCTTTTTCTTTCGTTGCCTAGGTTACACCTTCGGAATACCCCAGAAGGGAATTTTTATCTATTTCCCTCAATCTTCACTTTACGCCAGGCCTCCCAGTTCAAATACGTCATAAGGCGTGGAATTAGACCAAGGGGAATCTCCATAGGAACTAGTCCCTCAGATTTCGCACGTAGGAGATCGAGACACAGCCCCACCCAGGGCTATGAGGAAAGATGTAGATCGATCGCCTCAGATAGACAACTACATAGAGGGTCTCTACAAGTCTATATATTCTTTTTTCTTTCGTTCCCCCCGTAAGATCACCAATGAGGTCTGCAAGTTTCACATCTAAGTAATACCCGATCCGATAGTTTACGATATATATTGAACAACATTCTAAGCTAAGAAAGGAGATTTTTAGATATCGGTAGTTGTCCGGTCGTACCCAAACAGTAAGATTCCAGAGGAAAAT
>NW_028196778.1:0-43776 GCF_037176805.1 Vigna unguiculata
TAGGACTCAAAGTAACGATCCTTCTCCCTCCTGTTGGGGAATTCTTATGAAGACAATCGCTCTTGCCTTCCCCGGTCCAACAGCGATAGTTATCTGTGTGTTTTTTTTTGTGCTGTAATAAGAAAGATGTTGCTATTCTACGATGTGGCGTTCCAGAAAGACTCACTTAACACTTTATCATTCACACCGACCAGCTAGTGCGCTGTCACTTGGTATCGGATCTTTTCTAAATGAATCATTTGCCCCTACTACTTCTATCTACCTACGTCTTCATTTAAAAAAGCTATTTCCCACGGTCAAGCCTAGTAGAGCTCCTAGTCCGACAAGACTAGCAAAACATGCTACCAGGCCTAGTTACCATAAGAAAGGAAGGGAAAGCGAACCACAGATACCATTTCACAAGAGCTGAAAGAAGAGTGAATTGAATTACCCCGGGGTGACTGAACTGCAGGGATTTCTATTGAAGAGCCGGGTGAGCTACCTTAACGGCACCCTGGTATTCCTTATTCTTTTATTGATAGCACCGGTGATCCCTAATGGGCTCGCTTCACCGATCTCTATATAGAAGATCGCCTCTGGATCCCATCCCATTAGACTGATTTAGTGTGGTTAAGCTGTGTCTTTGAAAAGTAACTGAGTTTCTTTCTCTCCTGTTTAGAAAGATAGCTGCCATCAAGACGAAGACAGAAGCAATAGCCTTCAGTCGGTGGGACAGGAGGAAGTCTTACTGTTCTCCTAACCGGTGCTAGTGAAAGCAAATGACATAGTTAAAGAAAAAGAAGAGAATGTCCTGAGAGAAGAAAGGAAGTCAGGGAATGAGCTGGTGCTATAGCCAGAATCGCTTGTTACAGAATAGGTTGCATCTAGTATACTACCAGTGGAGTCATAAGTTGTAGATCTTCAATGGCTGAATCCGTTGTTCAAATAGCAGCTGCTTGGGCTTACCTTATTACCTTCTCTTTAGCTTGAGAGATGGGAATTGAATTAGACAAAAAAGAATAGGCCGCTAATTAGTTATGCCCTGGGGGAATGCCCCAAAGCCCCTATGACTACTCCTTTCGAACTTCTAGCAATAGCAAACTCGCCCCACTGGTCCAATTCTTGTGTTTAATGTGAAGCTTGGCTTAGGCAAAGCAAAGGGGAAACCAATCCAAGAAGAACAATCCGGATGAGTGGCGATTTGCGACCTTCTGCCTCCACTGCTTCCACTTCAACTTCTCCTACACTGATTAGTCTAGTTTTGTTTGCCCCCGGAGAGTATCACCGTGAATTATTAGTCATATATATCAGCCAGAGAAGCCTGTGACTCATACACTATCAACCATAGTGTATACCAGAAAGAAACTTCGTCTAACACCAGATCTTGTTGAAGCTCAGCCAGGACCTGAAAGAGATCAGTAAACCAACGCTTCTCCTCTCCAGACTCAAGCCATGATCCAGTTCCAGACAACATGCCTGAGGTAGGCCATTATTCCTATCGTCCTGTTCAAGGCTTTGCTCAAGAAGAAATATTGGATAGATTTGGAGGAAACCTTAACTTCAGTTTGTGAAGATTAGGACTTTACTGGCTATTGCTGCATCAAAGAAGTGGTCCCTATACCAGCTAGATGTTCAAAATGCCTTCCTACACGGAGAAAACATTGCATTAGTAGGATCCACCCCATGTGATCCGTCATTCAGTGCAATAAGAGGGCCATAGCAATGAATGTTTCAATAAGATTCACTTCGTTCTGTACGGGATAAGGAGCGAAAAGCGCAGCATGGCAATCGGAGACAAGTCAAGTTCAGTAAGAAATTGGATAGATTCGTGAGTAGTCTAATCATAAAAGCCCACGGAGCGGTACGAGACAGGCAATGGATATTGTTCGGGGTAGGACTCTTCGAGGGGCAAGGCAAGGGAAGGCTAGAGCTGACAAGCGAATACCTGCTTCCTCAAACGAAGGCGGAGGAGGGCTACGTTTTAGTAGCGATACGGTCCAACGAGGTAGAATACTTTCCCTAGGGGAGCTCTATACTTTTTTTAGTGATTCTCCCCTTCCCCATAGTAAGCCAGCCAATCCCCTGTCGCCCTCACCCATGATTCATGGAACCATTCCTTCGCGTGCCGTAGCTTAGGATTCGTGCTATTGCTATTGTTTAGGGGCGGATCAGAAGAAAGATAGGGGCATCGGCCTCAGCTAAAGCGGAAGAAGCCCGGATAAAAATAGAGATGGATAAGCTAACGACTGATTAGGAGAGCGAGACCCACTTCTCATTCTTTGCAGCAGCTTATTTGAATACCGGTGTAAAGGCAGCTCCCGAAATAGGATTTGATCCCTCTCAAGGTTATGAGCCAGCTAGCTTGACCTTCTTTGTAACGAATTCTTTTCTTTACATAAGAATCCCTTTGGACTAAGGCGAAGGCCTGAAAAAGGAGTCTAAACTCTAACTATTGGCACTGGTCTAGCCGGGGGAACTACTCACAGAGACTTTCGTACGAGGCCCAGGAAAAGCCTCATTCTTAATAAACGATGGTCTCGCGTAGAAATGGTTAACCACTAGTTCCAAGAGCCATCTACGAGCCAGATAAGGCGAAAGAACTACGAAGGACCAGTCTTGGTCAGACTTGAGTCATTTCGAGAAGGAGCCAACTTGAAGAGGCGAAGGTGGACAAAGCGAGCGAATCAGTACAGAATTTGGGTGGACTCGTTGGCTCCCCAACCAAAGAGGTGGGCATTGGCATCGATCCGGCATCGTAAAAAAGGAAGCATTATCCGGGTCGCGGCGAGAGTCCCTGCCTACGATACGAAGATTTTCAAAGAAAAGAGTATGGTATTGAGTGAGACCACAATAGTCCAGCAAGCAAGAATTGGATTTATCCAAAGGTATTATTATAAAGTGAAAAAGAGCTAGCTGCAAGCTTTGGACGGAGTGGGACCTGCTTCTTAGGAGTGAAAGGCTGGAAAGCAGTTCTTTTCCTAGGTTGACTCATGAGTTAGTGTGCAAGACCGGCTCTCCTCTTTATGAAATGTTCTAACAGTGGGATTTGAGCTTTTCTGGATTTCCCACCAATTCCTTTGATCCCTAGTCTTAGAGCTAAAGGAAGTCCTCTAATCGAATCCCGAGAAGGCGGAGTTCTCTTTCTGGTGCTATCAATAAGAAGGAACTATATTAGGAATAATTAAAGTTAAGACGTTCAGCTACCATAGAATCAACAGACTCCTTCTTTCTCTCCTGCATGAGATCTTGACTATTGGGGATATTTTTAGAAAAGAAGACAGAAGGTAGTTGACTTGCTTACTTGTTAGAGTAAGGAAGAAAGAAGGCTTACAGGCAGGGAGTTAGAAGAGGGGTTTTTCCTTATTAGCTAGCTTCGCCGGACTGAAGGTTATAAAGTAAGGGTTATGACTACCTTTAACTCGCTCACTCGGGCGCAATACCCATCCTTCTTGAGCTTCCCATTAACCCATTTAATGCGGATGAAAGGATGAGCTAGCCCTCCTTAAGACATATAGGTTTCAAAACCAGTTGCGAAGATCAGCTATTCTATTCCTATCTTTGGATGCTTAGCTGATCTTTACTCCTCTGGGCGCTCTAAAGCTAAAGCTCCTCTTCTTGTCTTGAAGGGAACGCACTCGGACGAAGGCATTCCAGTTCAAAAACGAATAACTCATATTCGGCTAAACCTCGTGTTCCAACCAAGTCTTACAACCAATCGTATCATCCTGATCACTGATCAACGGGATCGGATCCTGGGTACAGAAAAGACCCTGAATCGCTTAGCTAAAGGCATCTTCCCACCTTTTATCCTCTCTGTAGCTACGCAGAGAGTCTTCTTCTATATGGCTAGCTCCAATTCCGTCTATTTGGAAATGGGCAAGATAAGCCCTTACTCGTGCTGCAATCAGGCTTGGCACCTTCCCTTATTCTCCTTCCTTTCCTTTTGGTAGTGCTAAGTCATCGAAATCTCCTTAGGCTATTAAGGATCGCCTTTCACCTGTGTGATGCAATTCTTTAGCGGGGAAGTTTTCGTTAGCTGGTATAAGCCACCCTTCTGTATAACTTGCGCCGGGAAGGAATAGAAAGCGGGGAGAAGGTCTCAGTGTAGTCGATGTCCTCTTTCAGAGTGAACCCCTTGGCGACAAGCCTGGCCTTCTATCTCTCAATCTTGCCTTTTGTTTGATTCCCTATTGGTCTTATCCATTTACACCCTACGGGCTTGGCTCATTTTCTCTGGGTTTCAGAGTGAGTGGGTTAAGGAGCCTTTTTCCGCCTTTCGTCTTTCCAGTCAAGCAGTGGTTCCTGCTCTTGCCTCTCATGAATCTACTCGACCATTCCGGAATGAGTGAGCTTTTGTATCCGTATTGAAGAATCCGGTTATCGACTCGGCAGCTATTGAATCTAGCCAATTGAATCAGCAACCGCTGGTACAGTAAGCGGTGTTCAAATAGCCGTTGTTGGGATCTTCTCCGCTGCTAGCTCTTCTTCTTACTAGGTTCTGCTTCCTCATAGTTCTCTTGAACATGATTCTCTCATACGCACTCCTTTTAGGAGTTAGGAAGCCAAGATCTGATCTGAGTAGTTCTGGTAGCCAATGAGCGCTTGTCTGGTATCGAATGAGCTCAAGTAGTTGAGTAGCTAAAGGCTTTGGTTGCCTTAGAGGAAAGTCCTATCTTCGGATAGCTTCCTACAGACTTCTTCCCTTATTTCTGGAAGTTCCTGGATTGTGTGAAATAAGAAAAGGGGGTATTTCCTTATTAGCAGCTCAAGCTCCATTTCAAAGGTTAGGAGTGAACCTTCTGGCTGATTCAATATCACCGAGTCTGCTCAGGGTTCCAAACCAGAAGCGAAGTTTCTTTTCTACGATACACTGGAATCGGGTCTATCTTAAGCGGGAAGAAAGCCTACCGACGGGTATGAGTTCAGGGATTCGGCATTCAAGAACTCCCTCCCAGCCATCCTATCTTGTGTAAAAATAGCTTTAAGGCCAGTACTCTTTCTCTCCTGGAAGCGAAGGCAGGAGCAAAGCCTATTGATTCACCTGTTTGCTAACCTACTTGTCGGTTACCCGCACTCTGTAACCAGAATAGGGCTCTGGAGTTCATACCACCCGGCGGTTCATCAGAAGTCTGGAAGGCGGCGCCTAAACTAGTCGGACTTGCTTGAATCGATACGCTTACCGGACTTCTCTGTCTATTCAATTGATTTTTGTTGCAGACTCTTCCCCCGGCCCAGTAGTGGAGGCTTGACCCTCGCCCTACGCCGATTGAGATCTTTCCTTGTGCGGTACAGGTAAATTTGGCTCTTGAGGGAATACCCGGTTCATCGGAACTTCAACCAGAAGAGGGTAGGCTTGGGTTCCTGGTATAGGTATAAGAAAGTCAGTAGAGCTAAATAGAGGTAGACTTGACTTCTATGCGTACTGAGCTGAGGTGCTAATGCTTCCCGCAGGGATAAACTTTCTTAGTCAGACTTCCTTGATAGGTGAGACTTCCACGAAAGCACGTATAAGAATAATCTTAGTATGCAAGGCCTTCGATCTAAAGGGAGCTTCGGTGTGTTCTTTGCTTTCATAGAAGATCCTCCGCTGCTGCTAAAGGAAATGGTTCTTAGGTCGGTGAAACTGTCCCTGTAGCTAAAGTCAAGTCAAGCCAGTTCATTCATGGCAATCGGTCTAGTAAGGAAGAAGTGAGCTGTAGCCTTAGTCTTAGTACGCGCACTAGAAGGGGCTACCGAATGCGCCAGTGAGACAATAAAATCTGATTTGTGTGCCGCGAAGGGCCTACCCCTTGAAAATGGAAGGGCATGGAGAAGCGGATTCCTACTTATTAATAGAATAGCTTGATTGACCACCATCCTTATTTACCTTCCCTCGGGTTGGTATGCTTGTGTGTCAAGCAAATCCTGCTTCGGTAGCAGACTTCGGTCAAGGAAATCGCTTCAAGCAATGGCTTTGGATCGACCTGACTTCTTAGAGAGGAAAGCCAGTGAATGAAATCCGTTGAAATAAGAAGTCTTTATGGCTCAAGCAGCTAGCGGACCTCCTTAATTGAGAAAGTCAAGTCAGCACGCCCCCTACCTATGTAGTGGGCTTCCCGGTAGTTTGCGGGACGCTATTGGAATCGGTCTATCTAAATGGCCTATCTCCATATGTATTCTTGAAGTGCCTTTCTCATAGTTCCCTTCCCGGGCATTGATTGAGAGGGAATAGACTTCCCCACTGAACGAGGAAGTCAGTCAACTCTTGCCGATAGTCGGGCAATCAAATCAATCCTTCTCTCGGGCACAAACAAAAAAGGTAACCAGATCTACTCAACGCAGACGCTCTTGGTCTTACCGGTGCTTTAGCCATATCTTTTGTTTGCCTTTACCTACCTGCTATTGGTGTAAGCGTAACCGGTCTTACTGCTATTGAATCAGCTCTTTGAAAGAAAAGGCTCTGGGACTGTTGACTTTCCCGATGCCTCTCAACTCCATCCTCTTGCTTTAACCGTATCTGCTTCAAAGAGTTGCTTGCATTTGCCGATTTATTTTCCGACAAAAGCTTGTTATGAGCCTGAATGGCGTATACCTTAAACCTGGGTGGTTCTTTATAAACGTGATTAACTAGTCCATAAACCTCTTCAGGTTCACTCTAAACGACTAACTAGGGCGATTGCTACTATTCCTATTTGGACGGAGTACCGCTTTAAGTCTGGACAGCTTCTTGCGTGCGTGCTCAAAGGAAGTCTAACTGACAACCCTTAATTGGTCTTGCACACTAACTGAAGCTTAGAAGGTTTACTTTGTTACTTTGCCTATCGCAATCTCGTCCCGCGCTCTTGCTTGATTTGCTCTTTCGAATGAATCTGTTCTGAGAGTACCTACGACTGCACTGCAAACTCTTTCATGCTTCAATCGAGAATGCTTGCTTGCTGGCTAGCGCTATAGCTTTCTTTTTATGTTAAACGTCTATCTCACTGTAAAACTCCTAGTTCTAAGACTAGGGATCTGTTGACTACGCATCTTTAGATGTATTTTTATGATAGTCATATAGGGACCCAGTGAAGTGCCGCTGTCCTTATGCAGGTATGTTTGTTAGTTTGTATCTTGTTTATGATCTCCTGCTTTGTCGTTACTCCTCGGTCTATAGCAAGGTAGTCAGCAAATCGGACATAACATAATATATGTATTGTTTTCTACACATGGGCAGGGCGAACACATCTAAGCGATGAAGCATTCGTAGGAATGGGGAATATAAAATAGAGTACGAAGGGGGGCTTTTTTTAGAACTCTTATTAGTCAGCTAGGAATCAACAGGATGCCATTACTTTAGAGCTACTAGCTTAGCGAATCCCCTTGCTTTCAGTGCGAAGTCGTCTTTGATTTTCTACTGCTTTCTCTAATGCTAGCTCTCGATTGATTGAGTCTAGTCGAAACTTTAGTGGTTCCTGGAATCCATAGGGTCAATAAATGTGTCATGGCCCCTTCCTTTGAAGGCGTAGTGTAGACTACTTTCACTCCACTTTCATATTTCTATATAGTCAGTCGTCCTTATTTAAATTTATGCGCATACAGTTCTTTCGCGCTACGCTAGGACGCTTATATCCGTTGCTTGCATTCTCCTTCCTCTCTATTTTATTTTACTTGCTTCCTTTGGAGTTTGAGCTTAGCCATCTCTTCTTTATAGTGTCCCGTGCCCCTGTCTTTCGCTCTATGGCAGCAAAGGATGCGCCTATTCAGGGACGTTCAAAGCAGCGTGGTAGATCATTATATAATAAGGGGAGCAGCAAGAAAGCATCTATCCAAGATGAAGGTTTACTTTCAAGAATATCTCCGTCAAGACATCAATGGATAGGAGTGAGGTAACCCATTTCACCTAGTACCCCGAAGGCGGAGCGAAGGCTCTCCCTTGACAGAGAGCCGAGCAGAGTGGTTAGGTCTTTTACTATGGCTTAAGCGGGGAAGTCTCCTCAGAGGTCAGAAAACGAAGAAATTGATACAAAACAATGGCCTGTGCCTTCGTTTCACTCGTATCCATGGCAAGTCCCTGATTCACTTCTAACTCCCAAAGCAGGGACTACAGTGAGTGATATCCGACGGGAGACCGTAGGACTGAACTGAAACCTACACTCTTTCTTGTGTGTAATGAGTAGCTACTAGTTAGAATGAATTCTTATCGGTCTTTAACACCAACTCCTCTTAGTTCCCTGCGGGGCTGTTACACGTGCCCCCGTCCGGGAAGGAAACTCGTCGTTTGTCGTAGCCGCGCTTTGTTCGGCCTCCAGTTAGCGGTAACGAATTGGCTGGCTTTGTAGGGCGGAAAATCGGAAGCGACTCTCATCTCCACTTTTTTTCATCGTGGGCTTTAGCCACTCGCCCTAACTACTCAAGTAAAAGTAGGCCCTTTAGCACTCGCCCTTAATTAAGGAGATGGAGAGGAAGCAGCCTGGTTCGAGCACCAAAGACCTTCCAGCTGGGGTTCTCCGCTCCTGCTTCCATCTCCATCTCATTCCGAGGGGACCGGGTAGATCAAGACTAGGAGATAGGGATCCCCAATTCGATGGACGAGAAGAAATGGAATCAATACACTCGATCCATTGCTTCCACCCCTCTCCGATGCAGCCAGCCCGGGACCCGGACTCGGATTGAAGCCACTGTAGTTCAGATACAGCCTTACGACTGACTGAGTGAAGGTTGGTTGGGAATATTTCGCTTTACTTAGATGATAATCTAAAAAGGCCCCATTAACTTAAAAAATAGAAATCATATCGAAACGATCGGGTACGACTGGGAAAAGAGAGACTGTCTGGGGAGCAAGCTACGGCTTCAAAGCGCTTACGTAGGCTAGTAAGGTGCGTTAGCCAGCAAGCAGCAAGCAACGACCTATTACGTTACGTGAACACATTTTTACGAGTCCCGTGAGCCGGCGAGAAGAGTTTTAGTCTTATAAAAGCATTGAAGGATAAGACTAGTCTAGAGCCAAAGTAGCAGTAGGCATAGAAGCTGTCTTAGGACCGATACTAGCTCTTTATGTCTAGCCTGTTGCTGGTAGCTCTATGCTAGCAAGAGCTAGCCGGTCTCAAAAGCCTAATTCCTGAAAGAATGGTATTCGCTAGCCTTTCAACCATCGACATATCTGTTCCCCGATCCTTCCACACCCGAGCAAACCAAGTCACGTTGCAGGACCTGCTCTCGCATTTCTTTCATTAGAAAACTCCAGTTCGTGATCCTTTGTCTTCAACTAGCGGCTTTGATCTTCTCTTCCCGATTCCTATACCATACGCATCTATCCTCATTTAGAGCAATGCTGTGTCCATCTTCTTGAACTAAAGGACATACGCAAGTTTCAAGTCGAATTCCATATCCATCCCACAGACAATTATGAACCAAAAAGAGCAGGAGCAGGTTCGGGCCCATCTAGCTCAGCTTTTTATGGCGAGACAAGACAAGCAAAAGCCATAGGGCTGGCATTGAATGGTACACCCCCTTAGCTCGTTAGGACAGGGAGTCTTAGTATTCGTAGCACTCATAAGAATAGCCTCGTCAGATAGAAAAAGATTGACGCTACCCTTTTCTTTATCTTTTCCCCTTTGCCCGTTTTTGACCGAGAAGAGAACCCGCTATATCCCGGGGAAGAAAAGTCTGTATCCAAGCTATCCCAGTCGTGAATAAGGAAAGAAAGACATTATGGTCCGTAATAGATAAGCAGAAAAAGTTGCTATTAACCAAGAAGGGGACCCCCAGCTTTCATCTATCCAAACTATGCTAGGGTAATTGTAGTAGAAGCTAAGCCAATAGCGTTGGGCTTTCATCTTTAAGAGCTATCTTAACTTAAGTAAGGGACCAACTGATTGAAGCTTAAAAACACGTCTTTCCATTCATATGATCCCATTCAAGGGGCTATGCTAATAGTAAACCAAGCTTTATCCGCGCCAGGATAGGATGTTCACTCATCAATCGATCATATTTGCCTTTCTTCTTTCTAACTCTTCCACTAAGATTTGAAGCAGATGGAAGAGAAGGCATTTACTGCATACTGGGGTGCTTTCTCCCGATTACTTATTAACAATTTCCTTCCACCAGCGTGTTAGTATGATTTTTTCTTACCTACTAAAGCAGTCAATCACGCTATCCTTCCTTACCCTTCAACCAACCCCTTCGATTCCGTTTCTGCAGCAGTATAGTTTATCGCCCCCTTACCTTGATGCCTACAGCTCAATTTGTTTTCCAGTAGTGATGGCAAGAATCCGCGAAAAAATGTTATTTATCCTTTTTTTTGTGTTCTTTCTGAATGGAGCTACACGAGGGAAAGCTCAGCTTTCTACTCTGCCGCAAAAGGGGGGCCGCTTTCTTCTCTCAAAAAATGCAAGTTCCGCCATCCGGGCCCAGCAAGCAGCAGAATTATGTTCCAAGGCTTCGTTCGTTTCATTCCAGCAAAAGCAGTATATGGTTCGAAGCGCCTTGTTCCATCCGGCGAGAATCCCCTAAATTCTTTTACTTTGAAAGGAAATACACCTCTGTAGGAGGCCTAAGACGAAGAAACGCAGTTGCTCGATTGAAAGGTGAGGACGCAGAACTTCCCTTTTGGCTTTCTTCCGCTAGGAAATTGGACTCTGACTGAGTGTGGATGACCGACTTGGCATTCTCAGCCGGCCTCCTTGCTACGTTGAAAGAACACAGGGAGTGGAGCGGCCCGTCTGAGTACATAAGAGATTGTTCCCCAGAAGAGGTTGTTGGAGAAGTCCCCGGATAGGCAGATCCGGATAAACGAAAGGGGCTTGTCCTCACTTACTTGAGCAAGGAATGAAAGACTCGCTTGCTTAGCGCAGGACGGAACAAGAAAGGAAAGAAAAAGAGAAAGACCCATTATTCAACTAAGAGAAAAGCAAGTAGCACAATCCCCTCACCTAGGGAGAAGACCCCTTCTGATTCTTGTACGTATACTAGATCTGTCTGGATTGGATCTACTAGAAGAGGCATCACTCGAGTGATGCCTCTATTTATGTAGGCAGGAGGAGCGACTGGGCTCTCTCGATTCATAGCAACTGGGAGAGGGGATGGCGGAACTTCAACCAGTACTTGTCTGGCATGGCCGGTTTAATAATTCCTTTTAGAGATAGAGCTAGAAGCGCGGTTAAGCTATCACGCTTAGTGACATAAACAAAGAAGCTCCCTGGGGCAAGGAAAGTTAGCCACCTCTTTCACCCTCGGAGGGGTTTCCTTCGATAGAGGATTGGGAAAGGCATTACTACTATATTACTTGGCAGGTTTCATCATTCTTCGGATCGATGTGGGAAGGGCGCTTTCCACTATATGAGCTAGGAAAGCCCGTCTTTTGAATGAATTAACAAACCTTTTCCCTCCTTGGAGTGAGATCATCACGAGAAGGTTTTAGAAAACCCGGGATTTTCGCTTAAAGACCGATTTATCTCCGTAGACTCAGAGAAAAATCGAATCGTTTTGACCTGGCTTAAAAAGACGCGATTTACGAATGAACAAAGAAGAAGCGAAGCGGGGAAGCCCCCTAAGGAGATAATTGCTATGTCTGTCGGAAAATCGTTATCTACGCAATTACCAATACCCAATAGATTGAAATCAAGGAGAATATGCCCCTTCCCTTAAGCTAAGCCGCCCACCTAAGTCCTAATCCTTCACCAAAGAGTGAAATCGTATCCGCCTCTCAGTCAGTCATCGCCTAATCAATCCTTCGAATCCTATCGGTCAGCGCCTAGTCTCTTTCTAAGTGCTCGAAGTCGGCTAAGGTTCAATGCTTTTTGGTTGCTGCTTTGTCCCTCGTCACCCTAAGATAGGACTTTGTTTGCTTTCTTTCCTGCGCGAGTATTGTTGTAAGGTGGAATGCTTTCCAAGCTTTCGGGTAAATTGGCTTTGCCTTGAGGTCTTATATTCCGTATAGTAAGCCCGGTTGGTATATTGTTGTATGAAAAGGAGTCGATTACCTATTTACCCTAGTCCCGAAATCCAACTCGATCTTAGTCTTCCCGCCCAGCACGTATTCCTAAAGTGGTCGATGTAGGTTATGGGATTGCGCTTGTAGGACAATTTCCGTATCGCCTTTTGGTTAACCGGCTTTGTTTGGGTGCATCCAACATGCTGAAGTTTTAGACTTTGCAAACCTCGATAACCACCCGCTCCTCTTTGAATGAGGAGCTTCACTCTTTAGAAAAGACAGACTCCCACTCCTAAACAGAGAAGAGCAAGGTGCGTAGCGGAAATCCAGTCTTTTCCTTCTTTCCCATCGGGATGTCTGTGCAAGCCTGTCTCTTTTTAGATAGTCATTCCTTTCTTTCCTTTGTTAGAGAATCACCCCTCTCTGGTCTGGTAGGAATTCCCTCTCTTCTGTAGTCATGCCAGGGAGTGAGGAAAGCCGCTTGAAAGCCAGTACGGTACCACTCTCTCCGCTATAAGAATGGGGTAAGCCGATCCCATTCATTGCTTTCAATCGGGGTGAAAGAAAGGCTAGTGAAAGGTCTTTTCGATAAATGACGTCGTATCTCCGGTCGAGTGGAACCAAGGCTCCTGGCCGATTTAAATTGAATAATAAAAAAGATCCTCTAAATAAGATAAGGTGAGACCTCATGCTTGTAGCTTCTCTTCTTGCTACTCGCTACTAATAAAGAAATGGCGTGATATAAGATCAAATTATCCCTGTATCCCCCCCTAAATCAAGATGAGATGGGCGGGTTCAGTCTGATTTTCAAATGCCGTTGACTTCGACCTTTAGCGATTCGCCCCTGAACCTAGAAAAAAAAACCTATGATGCCTTCCTCCCTTCGGCTTTCAGAGTTTTGAACTAAGCGGACTTTGCATTGGCAGCTGAGCTTCTTCCGATCCTCACTCAGGCAATCAAGGAAAGGGTCGTGAGGATCCCAACTCTGAGAGGAAGCCAACATTGACTGACTTTCATGGTTCAGATTCGACAAAAAAGAAGAAGAACCAACAAGATAAGATCGAGCGGTCTCTGCTCCTCTCTAACTAAGAGGAGAAGCGGAACTGTCTATGGACTGCCTTGCTTGATCATCCTATCAGTCATGGTAACGAATTGAGTATCTCTTCTTCGGTAGCTGGTTTGACTGTTTGTGATAGAACAAAACAATAGCAAGATATATCGTAGTAAAGTAGAGCTATAGACTGCATGATTGGCTTGTAGGAGAAAGAAAATAAGGATTCGGGACAAGACGGAGATGCAAGCTTGTCTGCTATTGGATGTTCTAGTTTAGCTCGCGGATTGGTCTTCATTGCGCACCATCCGGCTGGTAAGAAGTTGAGATTGTTCCGCTAGTGTTGCTTGGTCAACAATTTGGAGAGTTTGCTTTTCTTTCATCTTTCTAAGAGCAGTCTGTTTGATCAAATCAGGGATCAGACCGCTCCTGGTGTTCGAACTAGTCATTAATGGTCGGCTTCATTGGTATCCTTTCGGTATGCGTTGCGAACACTTTCATTTTGAGCGTCTCATCTTCTCTAGAGAAGCGAAACTCGAACGGATAGAGCAGATGGTCCAACTACATAACTTTTTATTTTTCATTACTTCTATGGTCGTGCCTCGTGGCACGGCAGCACCCTTACTATTGAAATGGTTCGTCAGTAGAGATGTTCCCACTGGTGCCCCTTTTTCCAATGGGACTATAATTCCTATTCTTATCCCTTCATTCCCTCTTTTGGTCTATCTACATTCCAGGAAATTCATACGCTCCATGGACGGAGCAAAAAGTGGAGTCTTGGTCAGAGCAAGCCGCCCTATTCTATTACCAGACATAATTGGGAGAAGCTCATCCGAAACTAGAGCTGGAAACGCCTCATTTCGTTTCGTTCCCGTTCTTCATTTCCTTCTTATCGAATCCAAGGGGGACTTCTCATATTTAGAATCTTTCTGCGGTGTGCTCTGTTTACTATTCTTTCGTACTCTCTTCTCTTTACCACGCGATAGGTCAGCAAAGCGTGAGCGGGCGCGGAGAAGGAAACGCCAAACACTTCGGCCTAAGCCTAACGGGAATGAGCAACAACGAAATGACAAGATGGGGTGCTCCGGGCACCCCCATTTAGAAAGAAGGGTCGAAGGTTTTTGGCCTGTAGCTTTCCCCGTCCCCCCTTCGTCGGGTGGTGCTTGTGTGGGGGGTGTGCCACCTGAACCTGAAATCGGGCTTGAAGCTCTCGCCTTACCAACGAGCCGACAGCTGATGGCTGTTGGTCACGACTACCACCAAAAAGCTCCAATGAAGATGAATATTTCACATTTTGGAGTGTGCATCTGTATGTTGGGTGTTCTTCTGTCGTGCGACCCGGCGGCTTATGTGCGACCTGTGGCCCACGCCTCCTATTTGTTCAGGGCGGGCGGCGTGAACTCTGACTCGATCCGGGTATTCAATCCCGCCGCTGAGATGCTCAGTTGACTCCTTAACCTTGATAGGAAGATGGCTTATTCAATAATTCGTGCATAAGGGTAAGGAACTTTGGATGAACTAATGCGAATGGGTGTAAGCCTCGCTGCTCGGAAACACCCAGTGCTGACCACACTGAGAGACACGAAAGCGCAGGTAACGCCAGTTGGCGAAGTGGCGTTAAGCATCCCTAGCGGTACGAAAAGAGAGGTCGTGATGATATCATATACGTCCGTACCGCTCCTCGTGGAGTAGATCCCGCATCCAACCAAGTCTTTGACCAGGGAACGGGAGAATTCCCACTACCGCTGGAAGGCCAGCCGGGCCGTGAGCGCGGTGGGAACGGGCTTCCCAAAAAGCCAGCCCCGGGCCGGGGTCGGCATAGAATGAAGGGGACGGCCCTAATGTTGTTGTGTTGGCAAAGCCAACTTCTTGGGTTGCGGGCGGAGAAGAGCGGACGTGGGGACTCAGACCGGGGCGCAGCGTAACTAAGAGAGCCATTCCATTTAGGGCGAGACAGAAGACAGGACGCACTCTTTACGTAGATAGAAGGCATTTCTCTATAAAAGTATATCTCTATCGAAAGAGTGAACCGCTAACTTGTAAATGGAGTAGGAGAGCCTTCCTAGGATCTGTTTGAATTGTGGCAATTGGGGCCTGGTAGACTATTGCAGACCTTGTTCGTCAGTATGAGCTTATGCTTCACCTGCACGACATGAAAGAGCAACCTGGACAGTCTATTCTCCACTTATATTCTTTGTTGTCCTATGTATGTTTTTTGGAGATTCTTCCGCTCATGCTAAGAAGTTTCTTTACTCTCGCTCTCACTGATGATTTTTAGCCTGCTCGAGCCTATTTACTCCATCGCAGCCCCTTGCCTACACTGTATAGTGCTGTTGCAGAACTAATCTCTTCAGAGACTTCACTTGGAACTATGAAATGACAATGAACTTCATTAGTGAGGGCTACTTCTTCTATTATACCTTATTCTGGCTCATCGAATTCCTGTTACTGAAAGAAGCCTGGGAATTGAATTCGAGACTGTCTCACTCGGCCTCCTCGCAAGAACACACCTAAAGGTAGTCAAACCCAGTCTAAACCTCAAACTCATTCCAAGGCTGCTGCTACTAATGAGGATTCTTCTGAGCCTTCCTTTGAGTTAGTTAAAAGCCCTTCTCGTCATAAGCTGCTCCTTCTCTAAGACATTTTGCATTTGTCCATCTCTAGCCAAAGCTGTCCTAATCCTCTTGTCAAGCTGGGCTAGGCTAGCTCTCTTATTCTGGATTGGCCATTATTAGAATACCGGTACAAGCCGTTAGGAGAGGCAGATCAGTAAAAGTATCTTGCTATAAAGTCACTGCTACCTTATTCAGTCTATCCCGGCAGTGCCTGAATGGGAGTCTAGGCTAGCCAGTGCATCAAACTTTTTACTGAAATAACGACTTTTCCAGCTAGATCGGACTAATTGTTTTTATTACCGGAGGCATAATGATAGCACTCAGCGGTTCGGGAACTCTGCCTATCTCAATCCCGGGATGAGAGAAGTTCAACGGGCAAGGCCGGCTTTGCTTCATATGTAGCGGATCGGTATTCTGCTATTCTCTCTCGCTTGATACCGGACATAGAACCCTATCTCGATCAACCCAACTGTCTAACCTTTCTTTCACATCACAGCTATCCACTCTCCTTTATTTTTTTGAAAGTCAATCTTTTTTCGACGCTGGGCTTTAGTCATCCTAGTTCTACACGGGAAGGGAAGAGAATGACCAACTTCCATTGTCAATCCCCAAACGGAAGCATCTGGTATTGGTTCATCTACCTTGATCTGCCTTCCGAGTGACATGGAAGACTGCCCCTTTCAAACTTCTTAGCTCAGAAAGATTGGAAGATGAAAGCTATCTCATTCAACATCGGACTTGTTGCTGTATTGATTCCCACTTGTTGAAGCTCTATCTGGTACTCCCTTGCGCTAGAAGCTCTTGCTAGATTATCCGACATTGACTCGCTATAAGAAGATTGTCCGAATAGCATAATTATTCTCTATGTGAAAATAGTGATTGATAAGGGCTATCAGATAGCAATGAGTGGACTGGCAACCTGTACTTCTTTCTTTGACAGGCATTGCTGGTCCTAGGTCTGGTTGGGTAAAAAAGCTGGGGCATAGCTTCTATTGCTGGCTTGTCTGCCCTGTCTCACTTATAATTGAGGACTTTTGCAGCGATATGTCGATCAAAAAGTCACTCCATTTTGACATGCCTATCTTTGACTTTGAAAAACGAGTGGAGAGCTTTTCCCCTATACGGAGATAGACTATCCTGATTAGATTAGGAATTTACGTAACCGGTAGATTGGATTTCCGGTGGAAGTCAACAAGGACAGATTCCTGTTGGCTAATCGAATGGAAATCCCATCTCATTTCCGATTTGACTGCCTAGACTGAGCAAGCAATATCTTTGCTGTCTCCTAGTGGAATTAGCAGACTCCGACATGAACTCTGAAACTCTGATTGCTGTTTGAAAGGGTTGACATAGATTGCTATGCTAATCCGTTCTCTGATCAAGAAAAAAAAAAAGGGATTGAGATCAGTCTGTCAATAGCATCAATGAGAGAAGAAAGGACACTCTCCATCATGCAATGAGAGAAGAGAGATGTACTGAAAGCATGATCTCTCTTACTTCTCCAATAGAGAAGGATAACCAAATCCTTCTCAATTGTTTCACTGCAGATAGCATCCAAAACTCGGAAATGTAACAAAAGTCAGATGCGGAACACATGCAAGATTGCACTAGTCACAGAGAGAAGACAGCCAATCCAATAGAGCAAGCAACCAGTCACAGCAAGGAAAGCAAAGAGAGAAGCTAGTCACAGGTAAACATGCACTGTCTCTAAGCTCGATTGACTGGCCTAGTTTCACTCGGAGATAGAGACCAGTTACCGAGCCAGTCAGATGCTTGCCTGGCCTTGTCTAACTCCCCAGTTTCACAAGCAAGCCAGGCAGATCACCTTGTTCAAGGATTTCAGAGCGAGTACTTCCAACAAAACGTCTGCCTAGACAGAGCTTCCAACCACTTGGACCCGATGATACACCTGCAGGTCATCCTCTGTGAATCTGCAAGACAGGGAGAGAAAGACATGCCGGACTCACAAGAGAAAGACAGCCAATGCAGTCAGTCAGAGAGAGATGGGAATTCTGCTAACTGAATTCGGAAGACTTGCTAGTCTAAGAGAGATTGGACTCATGCTTCCGGGAATCTCAGTAGTATACCAGGAATGCCCTATTGAGCGTCATGCCTGAACTCATGTTCCGGAGAGTGCCTGTCGGATCACTTATGCCTATGCAAGGAGAGAGCACCGCTAAGGGAAAGTTCAATCATTGGGAAGGTCAGACACAAGAAACCCGAACTGCCTGAAAGGTAACTAGCTTGTCGTCTTCTTTCCTCAACCAGTGACAGGCCTCACTATCTACTGGATTTGGTCTACCGGGCAGCTAGATCGGACTGGTAGCATGCTGAGAGTCCTGTGAGGAAGGTCTTCCAAGAGAATGGACCGATTCGAGATGTGACAGCGGGTCAGTCAAGAAAGCTGCCAGTTCTATTCTACGAGCTGCTTCCAAAGGTGAGAAAGCCTGTTTCTCTGAGCTAGGACACATGCCCGGAAGAGAATCCGAGGTCTATGATGCCGAACCGACATCCCTGTTTGGAATAGGATTTTATTGAAAGGGACCGGCTAACCACTCGCTCTCTCAGTCGAGCAAACCTTTCGCTTTCCTTTGACTTGCGGATACTTCCTTGCGAATAAATAAGGACGGACTATAGTGCTACTGCTAGAGGGGACTCTGCTAGGCTTGCTAATTCGATCCTTGTCCGATACGGCAGCTGCTGGGTCTCCCCACCTCTCCTAAACTTCCCCCGGTCTTCGGCCCGAGCTGTATGAGGCAGAAACTCGCCCCACGTACGGTTCGGAGTCCGAGCCCCACCCCATAATGGTGCGGCTTAGGTCAACTAACACAAAGAAGATACAGTTCACTCAACGATTGCCTTTGGGTTCCGAACTCCATATGGGGAAGGAGCGTTGTTGTTTCCGAGGTCTCGATCATTTACATGGACCCACTTCTCATTCCATTTGTGGGAATTTGATGATCTATAAACCGTCCCTAACGAATGATCGCCTCATGTTTGAGCATGATGAATCACTTCGTGCCGACCTGTTGCCACTAAACTTTCCGGCCTCATATGAGAATGGAAAACTGGAGAATTTTCTGCATCGGTGGATGAAAAATCGCGAACATAATAATTTTGGGTTGATCATGTTCCCAGAAAAAAGATACTTTAGAGAAACAACGAGCACGACTGAAGTGGCTATACATACAAATCCATTTACGGATAGATATGCTTCGATTGGAACTGGAAGTTCCAGAACAGGCGGCTGGTATACCACCATAATGAAACTGCCTTTTCTTTTTTTTATTCGGATAGGATTTATGTTGGCTTCGTCGGGAGGCTCGCGTAGTTTGTTACGTCAGCTCCAAAAGGATGAGTTGCGTTGGAATCGAGAAAGTTCCGTGGAATTCAAAATTGCATTAATAAAAGGAGTCTTCAACCCTCTCAATCAATAGAGGCTAGATCGGACTAAGGAGAGAGACGGTTGAGTACGGAAGCGAAAGCGGAGATATAGGCTAAAATGCCCAGTGAGAATACTGACATGGGTAAGGAGAAATCCGAATGACTAGTGGCCATAACTCATTAAGCAATCTTAACCTTTTTCGCTTAGCCTTTCCTCTTTGACCTGTGCCAAACTCTACTCTTGCTGTTGCTGGGTGGAAGAATTCATTCAACCTCAGTCGGCTCTTCTTTCACAACCAATTCTCTTCCTATTTGTTTGGGCAAAGCCTAAACCGTACTCCTAGTCGGGCACTCACTCTCTTAAGAGAGGGGTAATACTATAAGGAAAACAATAAAGAGATATTCATTAAAGCAATAAAAGTAAAAGCGGGTGAATAAAAGACAAAAAGGCCAAGCTGCAATAGCAATCCAGGAAGAGCGCACCTTATTATCCTTTCATAGAAGAAAAACTATAAAGAAAGGGCATAGCTTCTAATAGAAGATAGCCATAGCCCATGTATTTCAGTTGCCAGATCACACTAATGAAGTACACACCCATGCGGAACTAGTCAGACTTGGAAGCCTTACGACTGTATGAAGTGAGGAATTTATGATTGCCCAGTGAGAGTCATATTCAAGAGCATAAAGCGACTCCCTTTCCCGGCGGATTAGCTATTCCTGTCCTGTCTTTGAGCCGACCTTGCCTGCTGGAGGTATGATTCCGATCTTTGAATCGAATTTGATCTTTCGTCTTCAAGTGAGGGCGACGGGTGGGGATACTTTTGATCTTCCTCCAGAGCCACTGTTTCTGTCATCGGGCTTCAAGCGGGTGTTGAGGCTTATGGTGAGCACATGTACGACAGAAGAGGGAGCAGGAGGAGAAGCGCTACGGAGAACAATAAGTTCTTAAGTTTAAGGATTCATTTCTACCAGGTGATGTCGAAGCGGACTTCTGAAATAAGTTTAAGAATCTGAGACAAGGTTGTTTTTATTTTTCAATCTCTATGAGAGAGTACATGGAGGAGTTTAACCTATTGTCTCTACGATATAGAGTGAAGGAGGGAGACAAGAGGCAATATTCGAGCTGACTTTTTCTGAGCACGAATTGCATTTGCGTTTGCTGGACAGCGTAGAAGCAGCATACCGTATTGCTTTGAGGGTCGAAGGACCTACTGGTTGGTTCAGCCAAGAACCAGAAACCGAATGAAGGAAGCGAAGGTCAGAGTCAAAATATGCCGTGGAGAAGAGCTTACTTACTTATGAGCAAAAGGGGAGTAGCGGAGAGAGACGTTCCCGAAAGGCACCTATCCGTGGGAGACAGAAGATTAAAGGGGAGCCGACTATAAGACAGATAAAGGAGCAGGCTGGAGCGGGGCTTTAGGAAGAAGGGGGCCGGAGATGGACTTGGATGATGGAAAAAGCGGTCTTCCTAGCTTGCTCCAATGCTTGGCTTAGTGAATCAGTAAATGGCAAATTGCTAGCGATCTCAGAAGCACAAGGAAGCAGAGGAAAGAAGGCCCGCCAGAAAGAGGGGGTTGGAGACCCCGGGTATGAAAGATACTCTTGAAAGCTATCGAAGTGGACAATAGAGTGCTTCTTCTTATGAAAAAGCCCTCGATGCTGTGTGAAAGAGCCAAAATGATTTAGCGTTTTAGCGTGGAGAGAGGACTTACGTTAGGGTGAACAAACGATTTCAGATGCTGCGACCATGGCCTGATTTTACGGAGTTCCGTATATGGATTCTGAAAAGTGAATTGAATCCATTTGCTGATAGATAAAGGATAGGAACCTACCTATCAGAAGAGGTTTTCACTAGAATACGAACAAGATAAGAGGATGCCCCATTAGAGGTAGAGGTTTTGGAAAATGGGGTTTGAACCTACCCTAGTAGGGGTGTGAGGGCTTGATTGAGAGTTTTTTGCTAGGATACTTGATTTCCTTCAAAGCGATACTAAAACTACGGGTTCAGTACTCGATGATGGTATTCTTCGTTTTTCAGTTCAGTATTTGACTAAGTCCTCGGTACAACTCTTCCTTTCCACTCCTGACATCCGCTCTGAAACAAGCTTGGTGTATGGCGCACCGCAATCAACGGATGTGAGTGAATGCATTGGCCGGTTCTCATGCCTAATGTATAAGCCGGAGGTCCCTCCTGACAACTGTCTTTTTTTCCGTTCACTCCTCACTCTACTAACGCGGGGTAAGTTATTATTTATATCCGACTGCCGGTGTCGGTACCTACGACTGTGGAATGCTTTTTTTATGTTATTCAAAGAGGAACTCAAAGTCTAGTTTTACTTCAGCCATGGTGGACAGCTTTCTTCCTTTTCGAGGTGTATTCAGTGAGCATCATCGGATGGGGCAGAAGATGCCGCAGTGGATTCACGCCTTCTCTCTGTTCCTAGAGTGTGATCCTTATTGTATGCGACAGTTCGAGAGATCGGTGGAGCTACTTCTTTACTTACCTGATAGGAAGGACAAGATGGAGTTTTGCCTTCACTTTCCGAGCTACCAGATACTAGTGCCTAGCGGAAAAATGGGAGTTGGATTGAGGAATGTATTACAACTCCTAAGTTCTCTATCTCTTTGAATGGGAACTCAATGGCTACTTTGCTGGAGAAAGGGGATTAAGGCAAAGGGACCCTCTCGGACCTTACCTCTTAGTTCTTGAAAAGGTATGGAACCGAACGAAAAGAAGCTGGATATACTGGATAATGGAATAAGGTATGCTACTATATCTACTGGTCCTAGGTATGCTTATGGAGCTGCTTCAAGCTCTCGACCTGGTTAAGATGCTGCCCTTGATTCTGTCACTATAAAATCTACACCAGGACCTGTGGAACCAAGCTAAGGTCACTAGTGAATCTACGTATGGAGCTGGGCGAAGGGGTGCTGGTATGGCTCTAGATCACGAAGGAATCCGCCTATCGATCCGGCTAAGATGATGCCTATGATGCTGCTGGTACTTGTGATGCATCACCCATCCCGACGTATGGGTATGGTTTTGCTACTGTAGACTATGGCTCCGATCTACTGGTGCCCACGCCTCCGCTTCTCCCGCTCATGGCCATAGGTATGTACCCGGACGGGATACTCCTGCTATGCTTATGGGTAAGAAAGTGGTGCTACTGAGATGTCTCTATCTGTACGAGATGCTACCCATGCTCCTATCTCCGCCCATGCCTTTGCCTTTACCATCGATGAGTATGGATCCTGCTCTTCGACTGGAGCCAAATAAAGTCTTTAAGGTGCTGGGTTCCGATCATCTGGAACAGGGTCTCTATCCGCAAATGAGTATACTTATGGAGTATTACAGTTATGCCTTTGCTTCTCCTGCACCTGAGGGATATGGGACTAACTATAGAACACCCGGTAGGACCATAGGCATGTGAAAAATATCGAAGCATCACTTCTAGGAAGACGTCAAAATCTGGATCACTTGTTGGAACAGGTAGGGACGCTGGGCGGGGTGCCCTATGTTGTAAAGGGGAAAGCCGGATTGGGATCTGTTGTAGCAGGATGAACCATGCCTAAGGTGGTTGTACCTTTGCTCTTACCGTCAGGTTCCACTTCATCGACTGGATTTTGATCCCTGGATATAGATCTGGATCAGGATCCCGCTCAATAAGATATGGATATGGATCTTTCTATGTACCAGAAGTTTGAAGAGCTGCCCTTGATGAGGGGTATGCTTCTAGGTCTCGATCACGAAGGTCCTAATCGTCGATAACGATCTATAAAGGCGACCACGATCACGAGAAGCATAAGCTCGATCGGGATCTATATATGCGACTTAGTCAACAGCTTTCACTGATGCTCGGCCGCTCACTATGCTCCCCATGCTACTCACTCTGCGTTGAGGTGCTGCGCCTCCACTGGCTCGGATGTTTCATTTGGGCCCGGGTATGAATATGTATCCGCATAATTGACTGCTTCAACCACTCAATCAACTGGCTCTGCTACTTGCTCAGATCTTGCTTTTAAGGGAATAATGAAGAATTCATATGTTCCCAGTGCGAAGAATGCATCGTAACATAACAGATATGCATATTTGCCTCCCGGGGAAAAAAGAGAATCTCAGTGATCCAACAATGGAGCCCACCAAGTGCTACGAGTGCTGCGTACTATAGAGAAAAATGAACATTTATCCTTTCCTAAACGAAAGAGAGATCGATTCCTTTCCCCTGATCGTAGACCACCCTTACTGGGCCACAATACCTTTAGGATTTAGCCCCTCAGGAGTTTGCACGGATTTGGCACTGGATTGTCCCCAGATCCTCATGATGAGGTGGCTGATTCACAACCCAATTCCCATATCGATCTTACGTAAACCCCCCACTCCCACTGCCTGTAGACGCCGCTGATCGTTTATTGGTTTCAGATGCAGCGGGCTAGGGCTCTGGATCCCTATTCTCTATTAGAAAAAGAATCTTAACTTAAGCACGCACGATCAGGGAGGTCAGAATTAGGATCTTTTTCTTAACGTTCTGGAACTAACTGCTCCTGCTGCATCTTGAACTGCTCGTGCAACTACTGCCTCCGCTTCTCTTGTCTCCGGTCTTGGATCACCTACTCACTACTGCGACTGGGTTTGAATCTCGATCAAGGACTGGATCCGCTGCTAGTGCTACCTCTGCTTCTCTCGTGACTGGTGCTGCTTCCCCCGCTAATAGAGTTCAATATTCTATGGAGTCCATATAGAATCTATGGATCCGCAGGATCCGCTGTTGGATATGGGTCCGGTGGAACCCTAACTTCTGCTTCTGCTAGTGGATTCGCAATTTCGTTGTTGGAACCGTGCAAGGTCCGGCGGCAAGCATAGGAGCTGAGGTCGAAAGCGAGGTGGAGTGAAGCAAGGTCGGCAACAGTGAATTGGCTCAGGCGAGGGGAGTCTTACAGGGGTTATAAACTCATGTTTTCATATAGTCAGATATAGGCTTATAATTCAGGTGTTACGTGAATATGTCCTTCTTCAACTACAGCTAAAAGAAGAGCTACGCCACACTCTTAGTAAAAGACTTGTAAAGCATTCCATACCAGAGAACCTGAAATAGCTTTTACCTAGATCATTTCCCTTTAAGGGGTTCTACTACTTATATTATATAAAGATAGGGCCAAAGTGAAGTGATTCAACTCAAGCACGAACCGCTACCTCCTCTTCCATCCTCTTCTCCGAGTTCAAAAAATATAAACTCGTTAGCTCATAACAGCGCATTTGTGAGCTCCAAGTCCCATCGCTCAATGCTGACCTTACATCTGATTGCCCTGGGGAAATGCTCCCAAGCTCCTCTTATATTAGTTAGACCTCTTTCTTTCCTTTACTCTTGGTACCTAGACACTTTGAATCAAGGCTAGGTTCCTTAACGCCCTTCTTTTTTTAGTTATATTCCGTTCTTGGGAATAGGTAAGGGATAGAACGGATAGCCCATGTATTTCCCTTGATTTAGGCTTCGAACCCCACTTTTCGGGCATCTGCTTCAGGAAAGGAAGTTGAACTGGAACCTGTGGATATGGCCGTTGAAGCTGAAGCTTAACCGAATGCATATTCTCTGTTCTCTTTCTTTATTCTCAGTCTCAGTTAGCTGATACTGTTTAAGTCCAGATAGAATCCCTAGTTGATTCTACTATTTTATTCTCCTGCGAGATTTCAAAGTAGGAACTATAATAGGCATCCGGAAGGAATAAGGGAATAAAGTTAAGTCTGTACCTTTTCTATTTGATATTATAGTATGTTCTACCTATATATAGATAGAGGTGTAGTAGTAGCTTCCCTCTGTAAAGTTCTGTTGAAAGGCCGTATGAGAACAAGGTTGGGATATAGGGTGCAAGGTAAGGTAGTTGATGAAAAGATTGTGATTGATTCAGTCATTCATTAGTCTCAGTACCTTATTTAGAGGTATCTTACAATACGCTCTATTTGCAGATGACTACGACTTGATACTTGATAGTAGGGATTAATATGCTTTATAGACTTTATCTTTATTCTAAGTTAAACCGGAAACAATAGAGATCACTCCATCTTTGAAGGTAGCTGTTGTTTGTCCTTGGTTTGCTTAAGCAGTATTAGGAGTTGTAGGTGTCCGTGTCCAACCTGTTATGTTCAGTACCATAATTCTTCTTTTATCTCTTATCTTTGATCCTGATAGTTTCCCAGAATGAATTGTATGGAGAGGAGGTAGTTGATGTCAAGTAAGTCATCGGATGTAAAGAGAGAACTAGCAATAGTTCTTATAATAGGAAAGGAGTTCTATAACTATAAGGTATCTCACTTCATTTCCTGGTAACCGTACCCTTGTGGGTAAGGTGGTTTTTCAGTCAGGAATAGAAGAAAGTGAAAGCAAGAGAGGGAACGATATATACCTTATATCCAGGTAGTTTACTTACTTACTTGTTAAGGAAGCCATGGGAAGAGAGGATGCCCCGGGGAAGGATGACGGGAGGGGACTGACCCTGCCTGCAAGGGAAGGAGGGCCCAGGTATATTGTCAGTTCTGTTGATGAATCTAGGCACTCGAAAGTTAGGATATGCGCTTGAAAAGCTTTCTGCCTAGCCAGTCCGGGATGGGACCATTTGATCCGTGGATAAGGGACCCGAGGAAAAGGCTCTTTCAGCCAAGTCTTTCAAGCCCTATTAGAGTCTGTTCTGGCAAAAGAGTTAGATGTGAGTGCTGGACCAGAGCGAACAGAACCACCTTTAAGGGATGGATCATATGGGACCGAGAGAACAGAACCAGCAAGTTCATGAGTCTCAGAATAAGAAGGGCATCCATCCAGGAAGTATGAGGCCTGCTTCTCAGTTCCGTTTTCAACTAGCATTTCAAGAAGAGAGGTTCTTTTAAGGGTTTGTCCAGGAGTTGTTGGGGTAATGCTTCGGATGTTAGCTTTTGAAGTAAAAACATTCTTCTATTACAATATTGACTCCCGGGACAACAAGAGGAAGTCTAGAGCGAAAGGGCCCGTTGAAGTAAAGAGAGAACAGCAAGGGAAGTAATGCACTAGAAGAAGTAAAGACATAGATTCTTTCATTCTTCGCAGTTGACTTCTCCCCCTATAGTACTACCATCAAGCAACTTAAGCTCAATTCCTTTCACTAGAATCAGAAGCATCCTACAGTTCATTCCTTTTATCTGCACTTGACTACCTTCTGAACCTGACTACTCGAATATAAAGTGAGTGTATTAAAGATTCCGGGCTAAACAGAGAATCACATCATTTCAGACATCACTTGGCACTAGACTGAAAGTCAAAGATAGGGAAGTTAGCTCTATTTCCCTCTATCCTTAGAGTCAGAGACAAACCTAGCAACACTTCCCCAGTACCTAGTTGATGAAAAGTTCTGCGAGGTAAAGAAATAGGAAGAAGGAAAGTGGGATAGTGCCGGTCTATTAGGTCAAGCCTTAAAGAAGTCAGGAATAGATTCAGTACAATAACGAAAGGATAGAATACTATGTTCTTATCCTGCTTTGAAGTCTAATTAGAATGCAAAATCAATATGAACAAGTACAGGGACGGGATAATTGTTTGATAAAGCAAACAGAGCTATTCGGAGGGAGTTTACTTACTTCTTGTTAGAGAAGGGATGGCGGCGTGGCATTAGTATGACTTTACGGTAGGGAAAGTCTGAGGTAAGCAAAGAGTAAGTTCACTAAATCTGAGATAAGAAACTAGGGCATCTATAAAAGCGAGGGAAGTGGAATCATAACTTGTTCTGTCCCGGGTGAAGTCTCATGAAAAGGAATCTTTTTGGAACATAATCGGAAGAACACCCCTTAATTAAAGTGGTACCACGCACGAACTTTATGAAGGAAAATCTATTGATTGGCTTTCAAGATAAGAGTGAATCATAAATAGCTAACTCAACAAGAGAGCGAGGCACGACCGATCAAGAAGAAAGACCCGTGGGAATGAGACGACCACTTGTGGCACATACATCCACTATATTTTTAAAGAGAGAACAACCCTCCAAAGAAGGGGGAACCTCAAAGGTGGACATGGCATCCAGATGATCATCAAAAGTAGGATCTCATCTTCCAATGTAGGCGCATCATACGCACAGGCTAGTGCGGGATAGGCTAATCACCAGACTGCTCTGGAATAGGTGAATCGCTGAAGACAAGAACGAGTGAATCTAGTTTCGAGAGCATGCCTTACTCTAACTCTAATAGGGGGCGTAGAGTTTCTAAGTGAAGGCAAACGCAACTATATATATGTAATATCCTAGCTGTCAGCAAGGCAGGTCCGCTATAAAGCCTACCGGCCAGAAAGTCCTTAAGAACGATAAAGCCGACTCAAAGGCTATTCCATAACCTATCCTTGTTTCAGACTAAGTCCTTGTCTGAAACGTTGTATGAGTGTATCATCTTTTTGTTTGAAAAGAGTGAGCAGGAAATCTCGTATGTGACCAGACCAGTGAAACTTCATCTTTCAACACCCTCTCAAGGCATATCTCGGGATGAATAGCACTGGGATGAAGACAAGGTTCCTCGATCTTCATTCTTCCTTTGATTGCTAGCAGTAAGAATACAGTGATCTCGGTGCGCAAAGAAATTAAGCTTCTTTCAGATCCCGGGTAACTAATCTAAGAAGTTCTACTCGTCAAGTAAGAAGTATGGCCTGACATCTTTCTTTGCTCTTATTCTAATTTCTGTTCTCTTTTTCGATAACCTTTGCCTAAGATGAGAGAGTGCATTTCCATTCACATCGGCCAAGCCGTAATGATGACCGAGAATGCTACCTTGAATGCAATTGATATCTCCCTTTTATTCTCTTGATTATCCTCATCAAGGTGTCATCAGACTCACGAAAGAAAGAGGCAAAAGGGAAAGAAGTGATTGTGCAACTCGCAGAAGAAGGGAAATTCGTAGGCACCTCAATCATAGGCCCGAAAGAGGAAGGGGCTGAGCGGGAAAGATGCCTCGGGGATCCCTTGGTTGTACGAGCATGGAAAGGGAAGACAGACCACGGCCTAAGAGATAGAAAGTCAGTGACGGCAGAGCGGAGTGAGAAGCTGAACTAACTAGTCAAGATAGAAAGATACGAGGAAGGACTCAGTAGGGCATCCTCGCCGGAGAGCGGGTTGGCCTCTGAGGGCTAAGCAAGTCGGGGCTCGCCACTGAGGATTCCTAACAAACGGGGGGCGATAGGTAGCCAACAATAGAATCTCTCTTCATGATGCCCCGCCTTGACCGATCTGATTTGGATTCAGAACCTACATCAATTGATCAAACAAAGCATTCATCTCTATCCAGAATGTATATCATTTAGCCAATCCTGAAAGCCAGATCTAATCTAACGAAGAAAGATCTCAAAACAAACAAAAGACGGATCGGCAAAACAACTCTCTCCGCGTGCTAAGCGCAAAATGGAATTGGATTGGATCTTCGGACCTCTAGAAGCCGCCTTACTATATGTAGTTCCCAGTGATAGAACTGCTAAACAAGAAGCTCCTTAGAAGGACGGGTGGAAGAGCCATTCGTTTATTTTATATAGGATAGACCTTTTTTACTCTCGATAGACCGATCGAAGACTGACGGCAGACCGAAGAGAGCAAGCCAGTGGCAGAAATAAGTGGAATCGATCGATGGCTTTTTTAAGGAAAATCAACGAGAGTCCTTTTGACTTTGATTAGGCCAGGACTCATACTAGGATGAAAGGCAAGGATGATAGGATGTCCTCGCGTACTGGCTTATTCGCAGAGCAGGAAAGAAGATACCTTTATTATGCAATTCTCGAGGTTCACCAGGACTCATCTCGATTGCCCGATTCCTTTTGATTTCAAAGCAAGCTTCGATCTTTTAACTGATAGAAGGATTGGGATATGATTCACGAATGAACCACACTGACACAGCACAGAAAAACAGGCGATACACATCAGGCAAAGGAAAGAATAAGAATCGAAGCTTTAGCAACTTGACTCCCATCCCAGGAACAAAAGACACTTATTTTATAGCAGCGCTCGAAACTACTGTTTTAGTAAACTTTCCCAGGATGGATGGAGTTCCGGGCGAAACAACTCAGTCGAGCCTGAATTATTGCACTAGCCGGTTGACGTCCTCCCCGGATGCCTTTAAAGGGAAAAGCGGGCACAGCTCACGCACGGCACAAGAGGCAAGGAACTTTCCACAGGCATGGACGGCTGGCTTAAAGTCTAGGACTTCCTAACTGCTTGATTGATAAGTATTATTTGTACTATAATACGGGAATGAATCGCATATGTTGGTTGAGAATTGCTCGGGAATTCATAGTTACTTTGCGGGGGCTACTCTTCTTTTTTGTCAATCGAGCCGCTTTCCCTCATTCTACTCGTCCAGCCTCTTCGCGAACTTGTACAATCGATGCCACAAAGATAGTCAACTCTATTATCGAAGAAATAAGGAAACGGGCGACGATTTGGCACCAGATATCCGGAGGTGTGGAAAGAGCAGCTGTGAGGAGCGGAAAAACCATCAAAAAACGACGATTGTTCGTGAGGGTTTCCACAGAAAGACCCCTTGGTTCTGGCAAACAGATCACAATTACAGGTACCTGAGAGCATACCGATGGAATGAACGAAATACGAACAGTTAGCATAATATGATCATAGATCTTAGGTTGTAACTTGATCATGAGCGAATTTGTTGATGTTGCACCCACGAAGTATAGAAAGTACCAAACATTGGGAACTACCCGGGGAAGAGTTAGGAACAGTAACAAGGAGAAGCGAGAACCACTTAAATAGAGGAATCGATTGTATTTCCTCCTTTGTTCCCCATAGCAACTGGGGATCAAAAAGCACCAAATTTGATGACTTATTAAGGGAAAGACGAAGTAAGAACATGCTATTGAAGACGTTGCAACATATGTCGGGGAGGCCTCCGTTGATTGTGTACAAACAAAATACGAGTCCAAAGACAGGGTAAGAAAGGGTTTAGCTAATGGAGATATTAACTCTTCCGGGAACCAGTAACGCGTAAACCATGTCAAACCAAGACCGATCAATATCCGAACGGAACGGATTCGAACTTCTCCTAGAATCGTTTCCGGTGCGAAATTAATAGGATATATATGAGTAATTCAAAGGATAAAGAGAAAGATTTGATAGGATTAAGGTAGCGGTAGTATATTGGAAGAGGAACTAGCTTTGACTTTCGCTGTCTAGGTATTTTTTGTTTCCCCCTTAAAAAAAAGTGACATGATCTCCTTCCCCTTCCACAGTCAAAGCAAAGATTGCAACAAATCATTTCCGAATCTTGTATCGATGGGAACATATGGGACTGATGCGCGACCTGTAGACCGAAAATCCGAAGATCTCGATGTACTCGATTTCAGTGGCTTTTTAGAAAGTCTAACTCCCCTTTTCATAGAATTCTTGCTCCAGCACTCAATGGTGATGATTAGCGTAGCGCATTTAGAAATCCTTCTTGCTTCGCGAAAGCCAACAGCCCTGGTGGAGTGATATTTTACCCTGGACAAGAGATTGAATAAGCAGATTCTAAGTCCGACTTCCTATTTTCCATAAGAGGAGCAGACATTGAAAGGAGTAGGAGAATGACTGCCTAGCTCACTCAGAACCTGAAGATCACATTCTTTTTCTCTTGTACCCGACCTGCTTGCTAACTCAGATGCATTCACTTGAACCAAGATGGTACCACCCCCTACCCACAACATCCACTGTACACAACCCCCATACTGGGCTTCCGCACCTAACCTAACTGACAAAAGAAGCCTTTTTGATTTCATTTTTTTTATGATATCAAAAATAGGGAACTACTCAATGGGATTTCCTTTATCTTTGAGTCGAAATTACTTTGTCTACTGCATGAGTCACTGTTGCTTTGGAACTCCCTCCTCCACTTGTTAGTCTGGCTTTCGAACAGCCGGCCGGCTAAGGGTTAGGGGTAGCTATAGCTCCAGGGAGGGGAGGGAACGGTCTATTCGCTTTTGTCTTCTCTGGAAGATCTATGATTTGGTAGCAGAGAAGGGTGTAGCTTGGAGCCCGCCATGTCATCAAGAAAACCTCCCTGGAGCTTGGTCATCCCAGATGAGCTGAGCTACGAAGTTTGGCATTCGTGAGGACGCAGCCGTGTAAGAAAGGGCATTATCGCTTATCTGTATATGAGAATTGGGTCACCGCGGCAGAGCTTCAATCGAAATAGTGATTCTTTGGCCAGGTTTGCTTATCCAACCCTCGAGTTTCAGGGTCCCGAAGAGACCAGACCTTGGGAAGGCATCACTTATGCTAGAAGGCTTCACTGCCCTCCTTACTAGCAGCCCAGATCTGTTTAGTGCTCGGCTTGATGCCATCTCAGATGTCCATTCAAGTAGCCTGCCGCCTACCCTATTTTCTCTTAGATTAGAGAAGGGGCCTAGCGTGCCAATGATTTTGCTACAACTACTGTGATTTCCACTGCTGCTCCTTCTTTTGCTACCTTGCGGAAGTCTTACTAATGTCTTAAGCCCCTAAGTAAGGCCTAAGCGGGGAAGGAGGAAGAATAGCGTTCTAGTGCCCTATTTGTCTAATATCGAAAATCCCCCCCATTCAAGAATTCGTATTCGTAGCGTCCGATTCCATTCCTGACTAGCGGACAGAAAGAATTCCTCCTGCTCTACGATTAACTGTTCCGTTGAAGGGATTAAGGCAGTGAACTCGTTAGGACAGCCAGAAGGGCAGAGCTCTATGTTCTATTGAAAGCTGTCTCAAAAGAGCATCCAATCCTGAAAGCAGGACTTAAAGTCCATGTGTTGCGCATGATTAGGGATTAGACTTAGGGCAAGAAGGGCTTAAAGCCCTAAGTAAAGGAACTTCATTTCTCGCCGATTGTACGTCCTTTCAATTTCCACTTATTTTGGACATGAAACTGAATGCACTCGTTAGGTTCAACCTGGGGCTGAGAAAGAGCTTGTGAGTGAGGAATGGGGCTCTCTATGAACAGAATCCGCAGCTATCTTGCTTGAATGAATATAGCTACTCCCAAACAATTCAAAGGAAGGAATAGTTCACTCTATACGGGCTACAAAGCGAAGAAGTCGGAATTCATCGCCTGTGGGAGCTTGCTGATAGTGAGGAAGCCATAATCTCTAAATCGGATTGCCTATTTGTCTATCTGTCTGGTTAAGAGAGAATGGAAGAGACTCTAAATAGGGCAAGCACCCCCTCGTCGAGTCCAAAGCTCCAGCTCAAGCAGTTCAATCCAATTGAATTGAGTACCTACGACTGTGGAATGCTTATTTTATGTTATTTTATTCAAAGAGGAACTCAAAGTCAAAACTAGACTTTGTCTTGCACACTGACTTCAATCGTATAGAGATTTCCCACTGTCTGTGTCGATACCAGAAACTACGACTGAAACCTACACCGCTAACGAAGTGAAAGTGATTGCCTACTTTCTATGTCCGGAGACGCTTACTGCACTGCTTCTTCTGTAAAGACAGGCAGGCGGTTATCCGGATGTAGTAAAGGAGGTAGGCTTAGAGCCAGCAATAAAGCTAGCAAAGTCTACCGCGAGCGAGTAGCCTTTGCCAAAGAAGGGACATGCTTACTTCATCTTTACTGAATGCATACACCTCTTGGGGATATATTTCTTGGAAAGAATGAAGCATCTACTTCACTATATGCTATCTGGGTCAGTTGGGATTGGGATTCTGAGTGCTTTTCTATTTCTTTGATTTTCCTTCTCATCTCCCTTTCGCTCTTTCTGGTGATTGGATTGGCTAATTGATCTAAACTCTCTCTTTGTCGATGCTCGTGCAGCGGAAGGACTGCTTCCTTCTTTTCTTCGCTCCGAACGAACCTTGCCTTGCTAACGTTTGGTAGCCCTTCTTCAGGTTATTCAGCCTCTCTCTAAGTGCATTTCTGATTCAATCTATTCGATTCCTATTCTCACCCTCGAGTCAGGAGTTGTTGCCCTAATGTAACTTCCTTTCCCTTCGCTAGCCTTGGGGCTTAGTTACTTAATTCAGAGTTATCCCCCCCCTAGCCTATGAAAGCATTCCAATAGCTCTATGCCTACAGCGTAAATGAGTTAGGAACTAGAGTGAACACCAGGGAATTTACTTATTAATAGAGTAAGGGCAAAGGCAAGTCTTACCATTCCTGGAAGCGGCTCAAAGCATAGTAGAAAAGGAAAAGGGCCTTTTTTGCTCTGATCCCCGTTTAAATTTCATACGTAGACCGTCGGGGAGGAAAGACTGACTACTACAAGGGCTTGTGCCAACCAACAAGAAGGGGGACGGAGCAAAGACATCTATTGGCCAGAACCGGACATTGCCCTTTACCATCCCACCACTAGGAGACTTAGAATAGATCCCAGATCGCCAGCCCAGGCCATGCTATCCAGAATGAACTCTTATTTCATCCCACGAGTCACCCGGTTAATCAAGATGTAGAAGCCCAACTTCCTCACAGACATAGTAGGCATAGGTCCAACCACCTTTTTTTTTTAAGTAGAAGTCTGAGCTAGGGGCAGGAGCTACCCACTGGACGAAAGGTGGAGTATGGTCCACCCGGAGCCAGGTGATATCAGTTTAAGTCTTCGCCTCTGGAAAGCGCCCGGATCCATCATTGAGCCTTAGATTCGAAGGGAATGGATTACTGACTCGATAGAGTGAGGGGAGTTGACTAGACTGACTTGAACAAGTTTAGTTCTTTCTTTTCTTTTGATCTCGGAATGCTTCGGATGAGACTTCTCCTTCGACGGATGAAAGAGCTCATTCTCTAGTTGGGGATTCCCCAGTGTCTGCTAATGCGGATTCAGCTTCTTCGTATGTTTATACCCTTTCATTCCCAGAAGCGTCCAAGGACCATTCCAGCTGAAAAGCAAGTCAATCCTCTCCTCCTTCGCGAAGTGTCTAAATTACTTTTCCTATCTCTTTTCTATAGGGACTGACTGATGGAAGGGAGAGTAAATTAACAACCTATCTACGGGAAAGCCTGTTTTCATGGCACAGAGAATCTCTTCCTTTCTCTGAAAAACTTGTATTACTCTGCAAGTTCAATCAGATCCGGCATAAATGCGTTCCAGAGTCTTTAGGTGTGGTATCATATGTATCCCGCTCGTTTAGTTTTTAGTTAAAGTATTAAGTATCGTCAATTCCATACCACCTTCGCTCGAGAGTGACGATGTTTAGTGTTAAGTAATTAGTAAGTAAGCGGTTCTACTTGATCTCATGAACTATAAAAAGTTTAGCCCAGTCTAGTCCAATCTCATATCCGGAGTTCCTAGCCTTTGAGAACTAGGTTTTTCTCTTTCATTGGTTCTGGAACCTTCGACTTGTGGTTCCACTCTTACTCTTGCAAAAGTTGGAGAATCCACTGCTAGGGGAATGCGCGGGGAAAGAGCGAAGCCACTTTACCGACTGAAAGGTACATAGTTGCTTGACCGATAGCGAGAGGAACAGACTGACTAGCTCGGAGATAAACGTATTGGAATCGTCCAAATCATCTGCCTTGAGAAATGAAAGAGAGGTCCTAATACATTTATTAAGAAATAAGTGAGCGTAGACCCTTTCTTTTCTTCTAGAAAGGGAGTTCTGCAACGAAGAAAGGAGAGGATTTTACAACTACGCTATTCAAGAGCAGGGAAGGACTAGCTTCCAGTAAAAGGTGCCGGATAGGTAGGGAACATTCCTTTCCTTGCATTGGGGGGAGAGGCCTATCTGCAGTTGTCGACTCTTCACTTCACAGCGTATCATATTACTAAAAAGCACTCAAATACGTTGTATGTAAGGGCGAGAGGGTATCAAGGAGACAACCACTGTTTACTAGCAAACATTGAAAGCAGATACCCGAATGACTCTTTGAACTGAACGACGTAATAAAGGAACTAGCGGCCATCAAAACTGAACGAGATGAGGATCAAATAAAATCGACCTAACTGTGATAAGCAAGGTGGTTCATTTGACCATAAATGCTGAAAGAGAACAGATGAAAGTTCGCCCAATGGAAGCGAGTGACTCAAGGTATGCCATCGCTCTTATCTCTTGACCTGAGACTAGATTGGGGGGAGTTCAGTGAGCGAGGAGAAGACTCGGTAGCTGTTAAAAGAATCAATTCAATCAGCTCCAGAGCTAGGAGTTCTATGTCTCGGTTGAGGAGAGGCCTTAATCTTAGCTGCTACCCTACTTATCCCAGCTCTAAAGGCCGCTACTTACTCGATAGCTCACAAGTTGAGTCGAGTGTGATTCTTCTTGTTCCGCTGTGAATGGTATCGTTATCGTATAAAGTGGTTATCCCAGCTTCCGTACCTTCTTCTTAGGATTCGGCTTTCACTAGACTCACTACTCTAAGTGAAGGAACCTGAGAGGAAGGGATGAATCCGATCTTGGAAGGCTTGAGGGAATAAGCGATGCCATCGATTTAGCTGTTGGAGTACGGGCATTAGTAGCATAACTAGAGCGAAGGCCATGGCATTAGATTAGGGGAATGTTCTTTTAACGAATCCTAAGAAGAAGCTGCAATTGGAATGCTTTCAATGGCCAGAAGGAGTGAAAGCCCCTGTTATATGATTTAAGGTTAGGAGTTTCATTGTTAGCAAGATCCCCAGCTATAGAATCTGTTGTCGTCAACGTACTTCTTTCTGTTTCTCCCGAGATGGGAATAATAGCGTTATCTAATAAAGGAAGAGCCTACTTTCGTACTCAAGGGTTGAGACTGTCCTTCTTATGAATAGGTAGTCTCAGTACGCTAAGGAAGCTTGGTCTGCTTAGGGCGTAAAGCAGAAGACTTTGCTCTAGCTCAAGCCTCCCCCGATAGGGATAGGTACGAAGTTGCTGTACCGATAGGTGCTGCTGGAGAAGGAAAGAAAGAGAAAGATTACCGGTTGATCAAGTAACTTCCTACCTCTACTTATAGAAAAGAAAAGCAGAGACAGACAAGAAGATGCTGATCTCTTTTATTACGCTATTTCAATTCAAGTGTCCAGTTGTTGTGCTTAGAATCGATTCTTTCTTCTTCATTCAATAGGGATCAAACTATCTCTTAAACTACCCGGTGACCGGCTTAGGCTTTGATTGAAGTTCCCAGCGTAAATAGAAAGGAGGAGATCCCACCACCCATTTCTGGGCGAGTTTTCCATCAAGCATTCAGGTACCACAACTGTCCTATTGATAAACAAGACAGCGGCGATACCGGTCGTGCCGACAGTAAGTACTCCACTACTCATTGGCGCCCTTTAGTTTAGATAGATAGGCCATAAGTCTGATGTCTAACGGTACATTGAGGTGTGTCATCCGGGGTAACCCCAGGAAAGACAAGACCTCTCCATGCTCGAGGTACGTGTAGTCGCTCGAGCGAAGTGAGAGGATTGAAGACGCTCGCCCGATAGGGTCTTTAGACTTAGAGCGATAGCGATAGGGGGAGAACTTCATGCCTTTCCTTCCTCGGCCTTAGGTATGAGTCACTCAGGCAAGGCCCATTTCAAATGAATTGGCAAGTAGCTATTAATAGATAGCCCTATTCTCAGGGTTTACATTTTTTAGAGGATATAGAGTGGAAGTCTTTCTCTATCCTACGCTATTCCCTGCGGTTGGAGTTGTAGTTGGAGAGTAGGTAATACGTTACAGATGAATCTCTATCCCTTTCTTCTGCCTTAGATTTCGAAGGCCTTGCTTCTGTCTGTAATTCCTTTAGTAGGTCGATACGCGCCAATAGGTAGGGTTCAGACGTCCATACGATCGAATGCAGTTCCTGTCAGTGAAAAAAGGGGGCTTGAAAGCGGAGTGGTTATAGGTATTCGATGGCGGTTTCTTCCTTATCCTTTCTAGCCAGTGACATTCCTTCTACAACAAGCGATCCAGTTCCAGTCTATTCATTTCCAGTTGGAGTAGCTTCTCGCTTCTCGTGGCCCTTTCCTTTTCATGTGTAGCCTAGTCTCTGTGCGTGGATATCTTTTACTATGAAAAGAGCGCATTCGAGGCATGAATCCTCTTCAACTTCAAGGGGAAATATCCCGGTAAGGTATTGAGAAGGGATCGCCTTCTCTTACTGAACCACGGAATAGCGCGGGAAGTGCAGCTTTGCGTATAAGTACGTGGATGTTATCGGGCAGTCGGGTAGGGAGGATCTTACGTTGATACAGGCAACCGGCCGACAACGCCCCGCGCAAGGCGTTGGGCAACTTAGGGTTTACTTCAACATCTCGATCAGTTCTATACCGGGACTGACAATACACACCATTGAGATCACCCAGGATTTGAACCTGAGTACTTCCCTGATGAGAGTAGATTCCATCAGTTCTCCCCAAAAAAGAAATAAGTATATTGAAGTATATATAAGGCACCCAATCGAACGTATTCTCGGGAGACCGCTTTAGAAAGGCTTTTGACAGGCTGCTAAAATAAATGCCTTTTTCGATGATTATGGAGTTGGAGATTCCTGTTCAATCGTTACCTCGTTTCATAGCCTATATCTCCGCTTTCACTGGTTTTCCTCTGCGCATAAAGCTGTTGGTCTTGCTGTGGCTAGCTTGTTTGGTGTATATGGCTAGTAAGTTTCTTATCTCGCCCACTGGTTTGTAACGACAGCGAAAGCTTAAGCTCTTTTATGGGGCATTGGGATTGCCCTTTCGCAAAAATACCACTTAGAAAGAGCAGATGTTGCGCTCTGATATTACGTCCCATGCGAATCTATTAGATGAGAGCGAAAACCAAAAAGAACAGCATTCAATATCAATCAATTTCAAGTCGTAAATATATATCAATATAACTACAGGATGGAGGTCCTTTTTTTTGGCAGCAACTATTCCGTACCGACTAACAATGTCAAAAAATACTAATACACAGCAGCCAGCTCATCAACGTAATTGAAAGAAAGGATTTCGGTTGAAAGTCTTATTTGTTCTGCTAAACAAACGAGCCTAAACGGGTTTCCGTCGGCGGAGGACAGCTAGGCAAGCTCTAGCGGGAGAAACAAGGGCGTGGTGTGGATGGGATGGAACCGAGACGCATTCGAGACAGGGTAAAACGAGGCCTGACAGGCCATAACCCAGATAGATCCAAGATTCTTACTAGCGGGATGAATGACTGGTTTGCTATGAGACCCATCGACCTTGGGAGTGAATAGAAAGAAAGGATTGTCGGTTAGATTCAAGGTATGCCAGTTGATTGATTCTACTCCACTTTCCAGATTGGCTGAGTGTTACATCTATCATTGGTGTCTCTTTTTTTCTATTATTATATATATAAGAGAAAGTCACTATAGTGAGTGGTCTGCCCCTGTAACTAACAATAAAATAAGAGAAGAAAGCTGTTAACGTAGGTCGGATCAACGCGGCGATAAATGCTATCCGACTTTCATGATCGAATCGATTCCACTTTTCACTTTGTCGAGATTGGCTTGGTCTTCAGTGTCAAAAAGTGAAGGTTCAAGTACAAGATCGAAAAGAATGCATTGCATGAACATTGAGATGCCCAAGAGAAAAAGAAGGAGGGAAAGCGTCGTTTAGTTAGGAACGAAGATAGTTGACCGGTATAGAGAGGGTTTTAGCGGGTAGAGGACCGATAGGGCAGAGAAGTCGTCTGGTTATCAAAATTATGTATAGAAAGAAGATTCGTCTTGCTGAGCGCGGTAAATGCTTTTGACTTTTCCTCAAGTTGTTCTCTATCCGCTAGCACGCAGACAATAATAGGACAAATCAATATATGGCAAAGTGTGCAGCGAAGGTCAAGATACAATAGTGAGAACATTTTTCATAGTGCGTAGGTGGGCTCATTCCGAATTTCTGCATACCTTTCCTTTGTGCCGCCTTTTTTCCCATCCCATTCTTGACTTCTGTTGGTCAACAACCAACCACAACAAACAATCAAAACACTAGTCCTACTCCATCAGCTACAGGCTTTTCGGAGTGTCTGGAGGGAATTTGGATTTCTCATCACTATGTTTCCACTCCATTTTCATTACGAAGATGTATCACGTCAGGATCCGTTGCTCAAACTGAATCACGCCAACGTTATGGAAGTTCCTGGATCGTGTGAAATAAGAGTAGTACCAAAGGCACCCTATGATTTCATAATCAAAAATGGAAAATTGGCTATGGAGATTCCGCGCGGTCAGAAATTCATACAGACACAAAGGGGTTCGACAGGAAAGTCGTTTCGATCCAATCCATTCTTGGGGTCAAATAAAGAAAAAGGATATGTCAGTGACCTAGCACGACAAAGCACTCTCCGAGGGCATGGAATGTCTAATTTTTCGGTCAGAATCTCGACAGTAATGTCTCTGTTAGATTCTCCGGTCGAAATACGGGAAAACTCCATTCAATTCTCGATGGAAACGGAGTTTTGCGAATTCTCCCCGGAACTGGAAGATCATTTCGAGATCTTCGAACATATTCGAGGGTTCAATGTGACTATTGTAACTTCGGCCAACACACAAGATGAGACTTTACCACCGTGGAGCGGCTTTTTGCAAAAAGATGAGGGAGAAACTAAGCTAAGTCAGAGATGTCGGAGAAGCGAAATATACGAGATAACAAACGCAGATTGCTCGCGGCTAAATATGAATTGAGACGAAAGCTTTATAAAGCCTTTTGTAAAGATTCCGATCTTCCTAGTGATATGCGGGACAAACTTCGTTATAAGTTGTCCAAGTTGCCAAGAAATAGTTCCTTTGCACGAGTAAGAAACCGATGTATTTCCACGGGTCGCCCTCGTTCCGTATATGAGTTCTTTCGAATTTCTCGTATCGTTTTTCGTGGATTCTTTTTGACTATCTTGCTTTGTATGTTAAAAAATGGAATGTATTCGTTGGTATCTGATTTTGATTTAGATACCATCCTTGCTTGGTTAATTCCCTTCGCCTCTTGTATGGACATGGACGACGTGGGCGCCAGCTCACAGTCGTCCGTTAACCCTGCAGAGCCCCCCGCCCCTGACCTTTCCCATACTTTACTGGATGACAACACTCGTCGCGCCGAACTAGATGAGCGCGCGGGGTTTCATTTTGTGGGGTTGTCGGAAGAGAAGAAAGACAAAGTGCTTTTGGCACAAGTCCAAATAGAAAGGGCCATTGAGAAAGCTCTGCTCTCCGACGGGTATTCCCGGGATGAGCTTTCTCAAAAGAGCAAACGGGATGAGATTAGGGGCTTTTTGTTCTACCGTAATGGGAAACTTCTTTCTATTAAGAAATACGAGTCTTATGTGGAAGAAGTCAAATTTGGGACCCACCGCAGCCAGCCATATCAAGATCTTATCCATGCCATCTCTTCTTCCTATCTTTTTTTAAATAAAGTCAAAAAAATAAAGAGGTGGGAACGTTAGAAGACTAGATAGGGATTAGGGCGTTAAGCTTAATAAAAAGTAGCTTATACGAATAAGACCCTCCGCGTCTGGTACTACACCTGCAGCAAGCACATTCACTCGCTAGCACTTAGTCCTCATCTCCAAGAAAATGAAAGAATTGGGGGCGATAGTGTAGAGTCAATTAAGCGGAGGCTTTTGGCTGGATCGAATCTGTCTCGTTATGTCGTATATATTAGTTTAGTCTGCCCTACTGAAGCTCTCCAGTCTGCGTAGTCCGTTTCAATGCTTCTTACGAAGCAAGTAACTCTTCCCGCATCAGGGACTTCTTTCTCTTTCGTGGTTGGTTGGGGGTAAAGGGAAGTGGGCTGTGGGTCCCTGGTCGCTTTACTAGCCGTTTTTCGATGCGCGAGGAATTGTCTGAAAGTGAAAGACATCATTGGTAGGCGGCCAAGCGAAGATTCCAGTGGGGCATAGGTAGGCGCAGTGAAGAGAGATCAAATCCTCTCAACTCATATTTCCCACGTAGTTCGTCGGTCAAACCAACGATTCTCTTCTCAAAGTAATAGAGAGATCTTTTTCTAGTTAGACTTCTATCAATGCAATGAAAGAACCATCCCTTCCTATTTATTTGTCCTGTCAGAAATAGAATAAGACCCAAAAGAGCCCTTCTTTACCACTTGAGGGGGTGGGGGTGAAGGGGGGGGTTTACACACAACCGAGGCAAAGTGGTTTATGATTGAATCTCAGAGGCATTCTTATCATTTGGTAGATCCAAGTCCATGGCCTATTTCGGGTTCACTCGGAGCTTTGGCAACCACCGTAGGAGGTGTGATGTACATGCACTCATTTCAAGGGGGTGCAACACTTCTCAGTTTGGGCCTAATATTTATCCTATATACCATGTTTGTATGGTGGCGCGATGTTCTACGTGAATCCACGTTGGAAGGACATCATACCAAAGTCGTACAATTAGGACCTCGATATGGTTCTATTCCGTTCATCGTATCGGAGGTTATGTTCCTTTTTGCTTTTTTTCGGGCTTCTTCTCATTCTTCTTTGGCACCTACGGTAGAGATCGGAGGTATTTGGCCCCCTTTAGGGATTTGGGTTTTAGATCCTTGGGAAATCCCTTTTCTTAATACCCCTATTCTCCTTTCATCCGGAGCAGCCGTAACTTGGGCTCATCATGCTATACTCGCGGGGAAGGAAAAACGAGCAGTTTACGCTTTAGTAGCTACCGTTTCACTGGCTCTAGTATTCACTGGCTTTCAAGGAATGGAATATTATCAAGCACCCTTCACTATTTCGGATAGTATTTATGGTTCTACCTTTTTCTTAGCAACTGGCTTTCATGGTTTTCATGTGATTATAGGTACTCTTTTCTTGATCATATGTGGTATTCGCCAATATCTTGGTCATCTGACCAAGGAGCATCACGTTGGCTTTGAAGCAGCTGCGTGGTACTGGCATTTTGTAGACGTGGTTCGGTTATTCCTATTTGTCTCTATCTATTGGTGGGGAGGTATATGAAGGAACGAAACAGTGGATTGAGGAATGAAAGCTCGAAGACAAAGAGAACCGGGCTTTTCAAAAGAATTACTGCTGCTTTCCCACTCCCTTTGATTTTAATATAAAAAAAAGTCTCTTACACTTTCCTACCAAATCTCTCTTTATTCTGGCACATAAATGAAGGGATCGAAGAGATTATGGCAGAAAGAATAAGAATAAGAATATGTTCACCAATAAATTCCCCGAAATTGGATCTTGGTCTATTTGAGATTGTTCTTTTTAATCGTAATCAAAGATGTTTTCTTGTCTCTCGTTTCTTTTCTGAACAAATCGAAGAACCTAATGGATCGAACTCATTGGATTGGTATCTGGATTTGATGAGGGTTGAAATGGAAGTTGGTTAAAAAAAAGAATACCGGACTAGTGAAGGTTGCCATTAGTCGGGAATGAGCGAGAAGAGAAGGCTTCAAGCCCTAGAAGTCAAGGCTAATCCGCTTTTTAAATAGAGAGAACAAGAAACTGTCCAGAGCAGAGTTAGGGCAAGGCGAGGTTAGTCCAGTTACAGGTAAGCTCATGAATGCCTTTTTTTTATAGGGAATACCTCTTTCTTTCAAGTGAGTGAAGTTAGCTGAGGGGAATGCTCTAAGTAACCAGTCCTGCCAGTCGACAGGGGGAAACCCCTCTTTCTTATTGTTAGGCTGACTTAAAAGAAGGTTAAAGACTAACAAAGACAGGAAAGGCGGAAAAAGCGGGATGTGAGATTCCTAATTCAAATGAAAGGGATGACCAGATATATATGCTCACAAAGTGCTTTGCCTGTAATCGATGGCAGAAAGACTAACTCTTCCCCCTCTCTTAGCCCAATCCGTTAGACAAGGGTGCGGTTTTGCGGTCACTCGTTCCTCGCTTTTGCCACAAATGGCACCTACATCTTGTGGGCAGGTTCTCATCTTTTGGGCCTGCTTGCTCTCACCCGATAAAGCGCGATACGCGGAACCAAGATCGATATAAGATATTGGACGGTCTTGGGGGCCCGCGTAGCCCATGCCGGCCTTGCTTGAAAGTCCCACTTATCTTTCATCCACCTTTTTTTCCTGACTTTTAGCGGTAGTCAGCTGTCCTTGTAACTATCGCTCATGACTGGATCTTTATCCATACCGAATAAAAAAATGGATTTCTGATCCGATCCAATCGAGAACTTATCCCAATCAACGAGGATGACGCTTCTCGGCAATATGCCACCGATGACTACCACTGCAGGAGCAAGTCTGAGTGAAAGAACGAGTTTCATACTTTCTTAGCTTAGAGAGGGAGGCAACTGAAGCTAGTCGGGTTTAGGTCTGATATTTGCTTGCCTGAATCTATCAACAGGGCTTTCATAGGGAGGTTTTTCTTAAAGTTTTCAAGTGATAGTGGAATTACCAACAAAATACCAGACTCTCTGGACTTGCTTTCTCCAACCAAGATAGGGTTTTGTCCATTCCGCTAGGACAGGTCTAAATGCGCTGGATTGATGCACCGGTAGGGGGGAGGACAAAATGCCTAGCCGTCGGGGGTTCTTCCATCATATCAATAAAGCTCAGTCTCCCAACAGCAACAACCAATCCGGGCGGAATGGCGCCTATACTCGGTCAATGGAGTCCACTGCTGGGACTGGCATTGGATTCGGCCGCCAGTTGTTTTGCTATTGGTGGCACATGGTCCCTGTATATGGAACTGGTCAGAGAACGAATAGACGCGGGATCGATCTATAGGCTCCGATCCAGTTTTGGATCTCTCTAACGGGACTGGAACGGGCGAAGCCATTGGATTGATTGGGCGAGTTAGCCCAACAGGAATGTGGTCGTCTAGATCGTACCTGCGGAAAGATTAGGTGGACCCCTATACATTCATTGATTAGACCGAAACCAATCGAAGCCATGTGATCGATCGAGCTACCCGCATTTTTGTTTTGGTTTATCAAGCAGGGGCTTAGCCGCTTGTTTATATTTATGGCAGCATTGGGAAAGAGACAAAACGTCGAATGGCTAAAAAGCCCTCTTTATGTATGTGGAAAGTCTATACTTAACACACCGACTCAATTGGAAGCTGAATCCT
>NW_028196779.1:15000-30000 GCF_037176805.1 Vigna unguiculata
TCCGACAAGAGCTTCCATTGAATGAATAATGGATCCAGATCCTAAAAACAACAATGCTTTTGAATAAGCGATGAGTAATCAAATGAAATAAAGCACCTCGATAAGATCCCATACCCAAAGCTAACATCATATAACCCAATTGAGACATTGTAGAATAGGCCAAATTTTTCTTAATATCTTTTTGAGCAATAGCTAAAGTAGCTCCTAATATTACTGTTATTATACCTATAAAAGCTATTGCGTTCATTATTTTGGGTAGCACTATGAAAAGAGGAAAAAGACGAGCCACAAGAAAAATTCCAGCGGCTACCATAGTAGCAGCATGTATAAGGGCAGAAATTGGAGTAGGTCCCTCCATAGCATCGGGTAGCCATACATGAAGAGGAAATTGGGCAGATTTTGCAACTGAGCCACAAAATAGCAAGAGGGCAAACAGAGTAAAAAAAAAAATATTCATTTCATTTTTAGAAATCAAATTATTTATAATTTGAAACAAATGCCGAAATTCCAAACTACCCGTTATCCAATAAAGACCTAAAATTCCCAATAATAAACCAAAATCCCCTACACGATTCGTTACAAATGCTTTTTGACAAGCATTTGCCGCAATAGGGCGGGTGAACCAAAAGCCTATTAATAAATAAGAACACATTCCAATTAATTCCCAAAAAAAATAAATTTGTATCAAATTCGAACTAGTAACTAATCCCAACATTGAAATATTAAAAAGAGTAAGATAAGCAAAAAATCTCAAATATCCTTGATCATGAGACATATAATTATCACTATAAATAAGAACGAGAATGCCAACCGTAGTAATTAATATTGACATAATAGAAGTAAGTGAATCGATCAAGTACCCAAACTCTAAAGAAATATCATTATTTATGGTCCAAGACCATACATATTGAAAAAACAAACTATTCTTGATTTGATGAATAGACAAATCAAGCGAAAAAATCATAACTATAGTTAACAATAAGATACTAGGAAAAGCCCAAATACGGCGAATATTTTTCGTTGCAGTGGGAAAAAGTAGAAGTCCCACTCCTATTAACATCGGAACTGGGAATGGAATAAAAGGTATGATCCATGAATATTGATGTGTATATTCCATACAATAAAGAAAAAAAATTAGGATTCTAATGAATTTGGTTTCTTAGGTTTTTCTTTTATCTTTTTTGTAAAGTAAAGGAATGGTTTCGGTTAATAACAAAGAAAGATAGAATTTAATAAAATAGAATAATCGATTATTCATTATTCTGACTCTTTGGACAATATTTTTTGAACATTGGTTTAGTTCATTAAATTTAACTTAACTAATTAAGTTTTTATTACAATAAGAAATAGCGATTTGGGGAAAACTTTCTAAAAAGTATTATATTCTTATTATAAATATAATAAAAACAAAAATGGAAATTCAAATATATAAAATATATGTCTAATTAGAGATAAACTTAATTTTCATTTACCGCAAAATGTCTTTCACATAAAATTCTATAACAATAAAAAACTATACTAATTCTATGGCAGTTCCAAAAAAGCGCACGTCTATATCAAAAAAACTTATTCGGAACACTTTATGGAAAAAGAAGGGATATTTTACAGCATTAAAAGCTTTTTCATTAGGGCAATCTATTTTTACGGGGAATTCAAAAAGCTTTTTCTGTAACAAATATAAACGTTAGAATAATTTCAATTAACTGGATTCAACGACTCTTTTTTAAATACAAAAATATGAATATAAAATTGATATAGAATATAAGATTCAGTTATGAATTTAGGATATTTACATTCTATATTATGATATTTACATTCTATATTTAATAGATTCTAATAGAATTCTTTAAAATTATTTTATTGAATGTTTAGTAAACAAATATTGTGTTTTAATTGATTCTTTGAATCTCGACAATTGACTAAAATTGGGTTATTATGGTTTCGAGTCAGCCGCTATGGTGAAATTGGTAGACACGCTGCTCTTAGGAAGCAGTGCTAGAGCATCTCGGTTCGAGTCCGAGTAGCGGCATCTTATCTTCTAAAAAAAAGTTCCTATAAAGAATTATTATTTCTATTCCAAGTATTTCTATTTTTTCATTCTATATGGTATTTTCCACTTTAGAGCATATATTAACTCATATATCCTTTTCGGTCGTATCTATTTTAATTTCAATTCATTTGATAACCTTATTATTAGGCAATGAAATCATAGGATTATACAATTTGTTCAAAAAAGGCATGATAATAACCTTTTTTTGTATCACAGGATTGTTAGTTACTCGTTGGATTTTTTCAGGCCATTTACCATTTAGTAATTTATATGAATCATTAATATTTCTTTCATGGACTTTTTCTATCTTTTATATGGTTCTTTGCTTCAAAAAACAAAAAAATGACTATTTCAATACAATAATAACACCAAGTATTCTTTTTACCCAAGGCTTTGCTACTTCGGGTCTTTTAACCGAAATGCATGAATCCTTAAAATTAGTGCCTGCTTTACAGTCCCATTGGTTAATGATGCACGTAAGTATGATGATATTGGGTTATACAACTCTTTTATGTGGATCATTAATATCAGTGGCTATTTTAGTCATTACATTTCAAGAACTCATACAAATTCTTGGTAAAAGCAAGACTTTGTTTTTTTTTAATGAATCCTTTTCTTTTGCTGAAATCAAATATATGAATATGAATGATAAAAAGAATATTTTACAACAAACTCCTTTTCCGTTTTATTCGTCTTATAGAAATTATTATAGATATCAATTTATTCAACAATTGGATCGTTGGGGTTACCGTACTATTAGTCTAGGTTTTATCTTTTTAACAATAGGTAATATATCTGGAGCAGTATGGGCTAATGAGGCATGGGGATCATATTGGAATTGGGATCCAAAGGAAACTTGGGCTTTTATTACTTGGACTATTTTCGCAATTTATTTACATACTAGAAAAAATAAAAAATTGGAATATAGAAATTCTTCAATAGTGGCCTCCATAGGCTTTCTTATAATTTGGATATGTTATTTAGGGATAAATCTTTTAGGAATAGGACTACATAGTTATGGTTCATTTACACCTAATTAATTTAAAAAAATTCACAAATATTGGGAACATTCTATAGAATAAGAAAAAAAACTCCCAATAAAATGATTAAGACCCCATTGAATCAAGTAATGTAATATTGATTCAAGGGGTTCTCACAAACAACAAAAATATTCAATTAGAATTCAATTTCATTTTTATGTAATTAAGAAAATACAAAAAGAAATCCATTTTTTTTTATTGTGCATCGGATTGATTTCTATTTTTTCTTTTTCATTTATTCCCAAAAACTATCTATAAAAAATGAGAGAGAATAGCTTCAACCTTGTCAGCCGAAATTGAAAAAATAAAATCTGGATAAATGCCAATACTTATTACGGGTATAAGGATAGAAATTGAAATAAATAATTCTCGTGGCCCCGAATCAAAAAAATAAGAATTTTGTTTATTAAAAAGCTTGTATCCATAAAACATTTGACGTAAGATAGATAATAAATAAATAGGAGTTAATATCATTCCAATTGCAGTTACAAAAGTTATGAGTATTTTTGTGATGAAAAGATATTTTTGATTGGTAATTATTCCCAATAATACTATAAATTCTGCAACAAAACCGCTCATGCCCGGTAATGCAAGAGAAGCCATCGATAAGGTAGTGAAAATCGTGAATATTTTTGGCATTGGGATAGCCATTCCACCCATTTCGTCGAGATAAAGAAGACGTAGTCTATCATAACTAGTTCCCGCCAAGAAAAAAAGGGCAGCACCAATAAATCCGTGAGAGATTATTTGTAAAATAGCCCCATTCAGCCCTGTCTCGCTTATAGAACCAATTCCTAAAATTAAGAAACCCATATGAGAGACCGAGGAATAAGCTATTCTTTTTTTTACATTGCGTTGACCAAGAGATGTTGAAGCTGCATAGATTATTTGAATGGAACCTAATAACATTAACCAGGGACAAAATATAGAATGAGCGCGAGATAATAATTCCATATTAATTCGAACCAACCCATATGCTCCCATTTTTAATAATATTCCGGCTAAAAGCATACAAGTGCTGTAATGCGCCTCTCCATGGGTATCAGGTAACCATGTATGTAAGGGTATAATTGGTGATTTGACAGCAAAAGCAATAAGAAATCCCATATAGAAGATTATTTCCAGTGCCACGGGATATGATTGATTAGTTAATGATTCAAAATTTAATGTTGGTTCATTAGAACTATAGAAACCCATACCCAGAATTCCCAGTAATAAAAAAACAGAACTTCCCGCAGTGTACAAAATAAACTTTGTAGCTGAATACAAACGTTTTTTTCCACCCCACATAGATAAAAGTAGATAAACGGGAATTAATTCTAATTCCCACATGATGAAAAAAAGTAAAATGTCTTGAGAAGAAAATGTTCCTAGTTGACCACTATACATTGCTAACATTAGAAAATAGAATAATTTAGATTCTCGAGTAACCGGTTGAGCTGATAACGTAGCTAACGTAGTGATAAATCCCGTTAATAAAAGGGGTCCTAGAGAGAGTCCATCTATTCCGAATCTCCAGTAAAAGTCAAAAAAATGGATCCATTTATAATTTTCTGTCAATTGGATTAGTGGATCATCTAATTCGAAATGATAACAAAATACATAGGTTATTAGAAGGAGATCTATGAAACATATACAATAAGTATACCATTTAATTGTCTTATTTCCTTTATGGGGAAATAAGACAATTAAAGAACCTCCGACTATTGGCAAAACTACAACTGTTGTTAACCAAGGAAAATAATTCGTGATAAAAATAAGATATACTTAGACTACAAAAACCCGGGCTCAAAATATTTTTTTATTTTGAGCCCGGGTTTTTGCCAGTAAAAAAAAGTACTTGTATGCGGTTCTTTTTGAAACGTATCAATAAGCTAGACCCATGCTTCGAGTTGTTTCATGCCATAAATAAACTCTAACACTTAAGAAATCCGTCGGACAGGCGGATTCACACCTCTTACAACCAACACAGTCCTCTGTTCTTGGGGCAGAAGCAATTTGTTTAGCTTTACATCCGTCCCAAGGTATCATTTCTAATACATCTGTTGGGCAGGCTCGTACACATTGAGTACATCCTATACATGTATCATAAATCTTTACTGAATGTGACATTGGAACATAATCCTTGAACATCAAAAATTCAACATTTTCAATCTAGTAAATTGGTAAACCAATTATATATATCTATATATGATATATATATATCTATATATATATATCTATATTATATACCAGATGAATCAATGATTTATAAGAATTTTGCTACTAAAAATATATTTATAGATTAATAACTAATAAGAGAATAGAACCAAGATACTTTGATTTCTTATCTTTGTTTTCGCAAACGCAAACATGATTAAAAAGGATATATCATTTCTGCTAATTTGAATGGATTATATAGTACACACTATTCAAAATTAGACTTTTTTTTATGAATAATACTATTTATTCAACAAATTTGATTGATTGATACGGGTTGATTTTCTATTACGATATATTGAGGAAACAATAGCTGGTCCGATAGCTGCTTCAGCGGCTGCAACAGCTATAACAAAAATTGAAAAAATATTTCCTTTTAGTTGCCGCCTATCAAAAAAATCAGAAAAGGTTACGAGATTTATATTAACTGCATTTAGTATAAGTTCAAGACACATAAGGGCTCTAACCATATTTCGGCTCGTGATCAATCCATAGATACCTATAGAAAATAAATAAGCACTCAAAACAAGTGTATGCTCGAATATCATTGACCAACTCCTTTTCAATTTTTATTCATTTCGATATGAATATGAATTCAACGGATTTTATTGCCTAACATAATAAGTCTACAACAAAATCAAGTATTTGCAAAAAGATTTTATACTTTATACATAAATATTCTTTTTCCTTAACATATAATTCAACAAAAAAGAAATGTAATAAATTCTAACAAAATGTAATTTATATTATTTTATTAGTTCGAAAACTTTCTTATTGGCGAGCCACAAAAATTGCACCTATTAAAGCAACTAAAAGAATTATTGAAATTAGTTCAAATGGAAGAAAAAAATCTGTTGATAAATGAATTCCAATTTGTTGACTAGTACTTATCAAATCTTGCTCTAAAATCTGATTGGGTCTTGTCGTCCAAATAATTCCGTGCCATGATGTCTCTAGAATAGTAGTTATTTGTGAAAGAAAGATACTGGTACAAACCATCAAAGTAATTCCATCCCCAACGGTCCAAACACGAAAATTTTGGTAATAGTCCGAACCATTCATAAACATCACAGCAAATATTATTAAAACATTTATAGCGCCCACGTAAATAAGTAGCTGTGAGGCAGCTACGAAATGGGAGTTTGATAAAATATAGAATAAAGATACACAAACAAGAACTAGTCCCAATGAAAAAGCAGAAAAAATCGGATTCGTAAAGAATACTACTCCTAGACTTCCTAATATGAGACCTGATCCAAGAAAGATTAAAATAAAATCATGTAGCGATTCGGACAAATCCATTATATGTAAAATAAAAGATAAATAGAAATTTCATGACCTTATTGATATGACCAGGAAAAAACTTGTTAAATACGAAAATTATCTGTGCATAGAAATTCACCAAATCCTAAGATAAGATATGTGAATTGTTATTAGGTACAGTTGTTATAGAATCAATGGAATTTCATTCTTTTCTTTATGCCAAAGAGTCATTTCAAAAAAATAGAATATCTTTTTTTTTATTCTATATATAGAGAAATTCAATTATTTTTGTGAAGAATTTTGAAATCATTTTATTTGAATTGTTCGAATTGTATAATCATCAATTACTGATACTGGTAAACGACCCAAAGCAATTAGATTATAATTCAATTCGTGGCGATCATAAGTTGAAAGTTCATATTCTTCGGTCATTGATAAACAATTTGTTGGACAATACTCAATACAGTTACCACAAAATATACAGATTCCAAAATCAATACTGTAATTAAGCAACCGTTTTTTTCGAATATCAGTTTCTAGTTTCCAATCAACAATGGGTAGATCTATAGGACAGACACGAACACATACTTCACAAGCAATGCATTTATCAAATTCAAAATGTATTCGACCGCGAAAACGTTCTGATGAGATTATTTTTTCATAAGGATATTGAATAGTTACGGGTAACCTATTTGCATGAGATAAGGTAATCATGAGACCTTGACCAATATATCTAGCAGCTCGTATTATTTGTTCACTATAATTTATGAATTCAGTTACCATAAGGAACATATCGTGAATAGCTCTGAATATTTTTTTTCTTTCTCTTGTTTAAAACAAGTTCTGAATTTTGAATATAGAAGGTCCACATTTTTTTTACAGTGAAAACAGTTGAGACGACGTTGTTAATAATAGATTACCAAGAGAAATGGGTAAAAGAAACTTCCACCCAAGATTTAATAATTGATCTATTCGTAGCCTAGGCAAAGTCCATCTTGTTGTGATAGAAACGAATATGAATAAATAAGTTTTAACTAGTGTAATAAAGATACCAATTATCGTTACAAAAACTCCGTATGTTTTATTTATTTGAAAAAAATTAGAAACGAAGATGTACGGAATAGAGAAATTTGAACCACCAAAATAAAGAACTGTTACAAATAAGGAAGAAACGAATAGGTTTAAATAGGAAGCAACATAAAATAAACCAAATTTGATACCGGAATATTCGGTTTGATAACCCGCTATTAGTTCTTCTTCCGCTTCTGGTAAATCAAAAGGTAATCTTTCACATTCTGCTAGGGAAGAGATTAGAAAAACGAGGAAACCCATAGGTTGCCGCCACAAATTCCATCCCCAAAAACCATATTTGGATTGTGCATCAACTATATCAACTGTACTTAAACTGTTAGATAATCCTAGTCGGTGATGACATTACTGTTACCATCTCTATTACAGAACCGTACATGAGATTTTCATCTCATACGGCTCCTTTAAAGCCTTAAAAAAATATAAGAACCCGGCCAATTATTTCTCCCTTGATATATCCCTAAGATAGATAAGATTCTATTTTCTCGGACGGTTCTGAATTAGACCCATGGAATTCTGTCTGTTCTAAAAAAAATTTTTAAATGAATACACACTTATTTAAAAAATAAAAACATTTGCACATTTATTGAATTTCTTTAGATAAATAAAAAATACAAAAGGTACTTCTGAATTGATCTCATCCTTTAAAAAATTCAAAATTAAATTTGTTGAGTAATAACTTAATTTCATTTTTGCATAAAATACTCTTTTAAAATTATCAAGAACTCCCACATCATTTTCGATTCCGAAAAATAATTAGATGTTCTTTTTTTAAATTATGATTATCTCCATAAATATGGAGTATATAAGACAAAAAAGAAAAAGGAGATCACTTTTACCTCTTATCTTATTCCTTTTTGTGCAAGCAAAAGGGGACTTCAAAAAATTAAAGGATTATTTCGTTCCTGATAGTTATTTATTCAATCAATGGATGGAAGTATACTCTAGATCGGAATTGGGGGGAGTACTGCCTTATTTTTTCTACCAACTTCAAGTCCCCATTAGTATTCTTTTTATATTATACATAAATTGGATAATTTAAAAAAGAAATATACGTTACTAATCTTTTGTGTATTTTGGTGTTTCTAGCCATCCATTAATTTTTTTTATTATATTAATGCCTTTTTTTAATTTTGTTAATATATGTATGCTAATTCATACAAATGATATTGAAAATTTGAAAAAGGTTGGTCTTTTGCGTCCGCTTCAAGACAGGATTACTAATCAACAAATCTTGGGAAAAACAACCACTTCTATACATAGAATATAATATATAGAATCTAATTCTAGAATTTCATTGATTTTTTCACCTTATTCTTATACATAGAAAATTAGACTCAATATTTTTACTGCAATTTGAAATCATCATACTTTCTCTATAAGTAATAGAGTATTCTATAAATTATATTCAAAAAAAGCTGTTTTATTGCACTCATATAACTATCTGATTCAATTATTCAATCCAAATGCGAAAAGAATATATATATATTCTTTATAGATTCTTTTTGTACTTTAAATATAAGGAGAGGCTTATAAGAAATAGTATCAAAAAATTTATGTCTCAACGAAGCACACATAGAGATATCGATAACACACATAGAGTTAATGGTATTTCATAACTAATTGATTGAGCAGCTGCTCGTAGACCACCCAAAAAGGAATATTTATTATTTGACCCATATCCTGACATAAGAAGTCCAATGGGGGCAATACTCGAAATAGCAATCCATAAAAAAACACCAATATTCAGATCAGATAAAACAAAGTTATAGCCAAAAGGAATTACTGAATAGCTTATTATAATGGATATGACTGAGATAGATGGGCCGAAACTAAATAAACGAATATCTCCTCTAGATGGAATAAGATTCTCTTTAAAAAGTAATTTTGTTCCGTCTGCTAGAGCTTGAAGAACTCCAAAAGGACCGGTGTATTCAGGTCCAATACGCTGTTGTATCCCTGCAGATATTTCTCTTTCTAACCATACAATTGCTAGTACACTTATAGTAATTCCTAATATCAAAATAAAAATAGGCACAAATACCCAAAGAATTCCATATATCTCTTTCAAAAATTGCAATCTGAAAAAAAAATGTATATCTTGTATTTCTGTTAAATCAATTATCATTTCAACGATCAACTTCTCCCATAATAATATCTATGCTACCTAGTATTGTCATAATATCGGCCAATTTCATTCTTTTAACTAATTGAGGAAGAATTTGCAAATTTATAAAACCGGGCGGATGAATTTTCCATCTCCAAGGAAAACCATTTTGATCCCCTATTAGAAAAATCCCTAATTCTCCCTTGGGGGCTTCAACTCTTACATAAAGTTCTTGTTTTGGCAATTCAAAACTCGGAGACGATTTTTTACTAATAAATCGATACTCAAACTCATTCCATTCTGGCTCTTTTTCTCTATCAAAGCAGCGGATTTCTAAATTTTCATATGGACCGCCGGGAAGTCCTTCCAAAGCCTGTTGAATAATTTTTATGGATTCTATCATTTCACCAATTCGAACTAAATAACGAGCTAATGAATCTCCTTCTTTTTGCCATTGAACTTCCCAATGAAATTCTTCGTAACATTCATAATTATCCACTTTACGTAGATCCCATTGTATTCCGGAAGCCCGAAGCATCGGTCCTGATAAACCCCAATTAATAACTTCTTTTACATCAACAACACCGACGCCCTCAACCCGTTCTAAAAAAATAGGATTTCGCGTAATAAGTTTTTGATATTCAGCAATACTTGTTAAAAAATAATCGCAGAAATCATAACATTTATCTATCCAACCATAAGGTAGATCAGTCGCTACCCCTCCGATACGAAAAAAATTATGCATCATTCTCATACCTGTGGCAGCTTCAAATAGATCATATATTAATTCTCTTTCTCTGAAAATATAGAAAAAAGGTGTTTGTGCACCAATATCTGCCATAAAAGGTCCTAGCCATAGTAGGTGAGAAGCTATACGGCTTAACTCCAACATTATTACTCGGATATAGCTGGCTCTTTTAGGTACTTGAATATTTCCCAACTGTTCTGGTCCATTTACAGTTATTGCTTCTGTGAACATTGTAGCTAAATAGTCCCAACGTGTTACATAAGGCAGATATTGTATAATTGTTCGGTTTTCCGCTATTTTTTCCATTCCTCTGTGTAAATAACCCAATATCGGTTCACAATCAATAACATCCTCACCATCTAGAGTAACAATAAGTCTAAGAACACCGTGCATTGATGGGTGGTGAGGCCCCATATTGACTATCATGAAGTCCTTTCTTTTCGTTGAGATATTCATAGGTTTTTGCTCGATTTATTCTTTTATGAATCGCTTAAAAAAAAAGTTCATCCAAATTCAAGATCTAATAAATCGAATAATTGAAAATTACTCTTCAATTTAACGAATTTGTGACTGCCGAATATTAAACTGATTGATTAATTTTTTATACCGTATTCCATCTTTCTTTGACAAATAAGACAGTAATCTTTGCCGTTTTCCCAAAATTTTACGTAAACCTGTTTGGGATGAGTAGTCTTTTCGGTGCAATTCAAAATGTGAAGTAAGTCTTCGTATTCTATTGGTAAATTTGAATATTTGAAATTCAACCAATCCCGGTTTTTTTCCTTTTTTTTCTTGTGAAATAACAGGTATAAATGACTTTTTTACCATAAAAAAATAAAAGTTTTTCCTTCTCCTCGATTTTTATAGATATTTTTATTGATCAGTAATTAGAATGACACTCATTTTTAATTTTTTGATAGAAATCCGAAATCTAATTTTTTTGATAACTGAAATCAATCCAATTGAAATAGAGAATTTAAATAGATATAGTATAAAGGAGACTAGTTTGATATATAAAAAAGAATTGTATACATTACATTAGATAAAAAAAGATAATTTTGTTAATGCTTTTTTTTTATGTATACATCATTGAATTAAAATCAATGCCATACCAAAATACGTGTATTTGTTTAACCTATGTATCTATCTATAGATAGATACATATGCTAAATAGAAAACAAAATTAGATTAACGAATTTTCACACGCGGATACATATGTATCCTTACTATACTGAAACGGCTTCCATTATGGGTATTAAACCAATAACGATTTATACAAGCTAAATCTTCTAATCGATATTTTGGCCAAAGAAAAATTTTGAAATTCATTAGTTTTTTTTTCTCTTTCTCATTTCTTTTTTTAGTCAAAACTTTAAAACAATTTTGGACTTTATTTTCATTATAAAATATTGTGTTTCTATGCATACTATTTATATTATTTGGATCTAAACAAATTCTAATTCTCAACTCTCTACGACGTCTAGCAGATAAAATGTTTTCAGGAACAAGTAAATTAAATTTCTCGTTTTCTTTGTTTTCTGTTATCTTTTGATCTTTTGTTCTTGTAATGTATTTATCAAAAAATTTCTTATTAACATGAATTTTTTCTGAGTATTTTTTATAAATTTTGCGTTTATTCTTATGAATTAATGAAAAACCCATCATTTTATACTTAAAAAATTGTTTATTATTTTTTCTAGACAGGCGAACTGGTTCGATAACAAATAGTTCTTTTTTCCTAAATTTATTATTTTTCTTTTTCCTTAAGCCTGAAAGAGTTAAATTCGTCTGTTTTTGAATCATCATAATATCTAGACCTAGTTCTCCTCTTTGAATAGAGGCTATAGTAATTTTTCTTAAATTTGTCAATCTAATAAGGAGACAATATACTTTTACATTGTTAAATATTTTTTGACCTAAGAAATTTTTCCAGTTTAAATGGAAATTCAAAAAATTTCTTACTAAGAATTGAAGTTCTGCCTCCATATTGTTCTTGGGTTTTTTTTTCGATGTTCTAAAAACATCTATTTTTTTTTTCTTTCTAGTAATATTCTTTTCACTAACATTTTTATTTCCTTTAGAATGTAAAAAAAGAGAATGTAAATAAAGTAATTTTATTGGTATAATTTGCGAGTTACCCCTAAATGTATTATAAAATATCACAAATTTGGAAAAGAACCAAAATTCCGGATTGCATATGGAACGATTTAGTATTTTTCTATTGATTCCCGTCCAATCCAAATATTTTCTATCCGGATTTATAATAATAGTATCTTCTGCTATATAATTCTTGATAAAAATATTACTTATTCTATCAAATAAGTCTTTTTTATATGTATTGTAATTAGAAGAAATCATTGTGTTTTTATTTGATTGAAATAGGGATCTATATCGATAAATATATGAGTCTTTCTTATTTGCATAATTCATAAAATTATAGGATAAAAGATCGTATTTATATTGTTTTCTAATTTTTTTTTTTAATGGGATTCCTTGTTGTTCTTTGTAAAGAATTAATGGGCTTTTTCCATATGAATCCCATTTGGTTAAATTTTTATTTTGAGTTACACCACATTTAGTGATTCTATTTCTCCATTTTTGTGATACTAATTTTGACCAGCTACTGTTAGATAAGTTATATTGATAATAATTATTCTTTAACCAATTTGTCCATTGATTTAGTTCAGAATTGAGCAGGTTATTTTGTTTTCTTTTAGAATGAACTATTCCTTGTGCTCCAAAAAAAGAATCCTTTATTTCATTTTTCAGAAAAAAAAAATTTTTATTATATTGAAAAAGAAGTCTTAACTTATATATGTTTATGTTAATAATTCGGGTTTGTAACAAATTTAAAAATACATATGGTTGTGACAAAAAGGAGACATCAAAATAATTATGTGAATTCGCATTCTTATTCTTATTATTAAAATATTTGTGTAATTTTAAAAGAAAGGGAATTATACTTTGATTTGTTTTATAACTTCTTTCTGTATTTGGTTCATTATCGTAAAGCCATTTATTTAAAAATTTTTTTGTTGATTCAAGAAAAAGTTGTAGCTGGATTTTCGGAATACAAATGATATATAGAAAGATATCTATGTATATTTTTTTCATCAAAAATTGAAAAAAAGAATGTGATTTTTTAGTTAAGCTAATATTTCTTCTTTGGAATATCTGCAAAATTTTTTTTTCGAATTCTATCCTTTTACTATCATAAATTTTTTTCTTCGAATGAATATTTGTCTCGCGAATTCCAAGTCCTCTTTTCTTTTCTTCTTTTTTCATTTTTTCTATTTTTTTAATAACTACTTTTCTCTTAGTATTGAGATCCTTTATAGATTTTTTTTTCAATGAAAAATTTGTCGACTTTATCGATTGAATTGAAATGGTTGCTTCAGAAATCATTGAATTATTCTTCCAAATTGTTGAATATTTTTTGTTTTCGCTCAATTCATCGAGTTTTGGGGGTTTCCTTTTAATAAAAAAATATTTTAAATTTAAAAATTCTTGTTTTTTTTTCGTGAGGAATACTATACTTTTTCTAATAATTTCAAGAATACTTTGGATGATCCCTTTTGCTTTTTCTATTACGATATTTAGAAACAGTTTGAATTTTTCACTTAAAACTTTTAGAACTAGAAAAGTGAAAAATTCAAATTTTTTCTTTTTTTTTTTTAGTTCTTTTAAAATGGGGTCGAAAAAGGAAAGTGGATTTTTCGTGGAACTAGAAAAAGGCAATTCAACTTCCATCCCCCAAACTGTTAAAAAACAAAAGTTCTTTTTTTTCTTTGAATTTTTTTTGTTTTCATTACATCGTATTTTAGATTTATGCCAAGGTTTTAGACGAAAAGGAAATAATATTTTTATCTGAATCCCATCTGTTAGCCATTTTTGCGGAAACTCTCTTTCGGATAATTGAACGCCGTTATACGTGCATTTAATATATATTTCTCTCTTCCAATCCATATAATCTTCAGACCATTCTGGAATTTGAAAAAATAGTATACGAATTGTATTTTTAATTATTATAAATGAAGGTAATAGAATATATTTCCTAATAAAGCATTGGGTTATTAATAAAACACCTCTTATTACTTGAGCAAATATAATGCTATCCCAGGCTTCTGCTATTTCTATACGTTTTCTTTCTGCATTTTCCTTTTTTGCTTCCTCCTCTTTTTTTTTCGGACTTTTTTTTGTTTTTTCCTCTATAGAACCTAAAATTTGAAATTCTGTCTTTTTACGAATCCAAATATTTAACATAAAAAATCTTTTCATTGATTTTAAACTATGAAAAGAAAAGAATATTGATTTTTCAATTTTATCCAAAAAAAGCGGCGAATGCACCTTTTTTGAAAAAATTTCCAAGTAACTGTTTTCCGTCTTTGAGCACGGATAGATCCTTTGATTATGTCTCTTCGAAAATCCGATTGTTGGGAATAACGTCTTAAAGCCAATTCGTTTTTTTGTTCATTATTTTCAGTATCTCCACGATCACGATAAG
>NW_028196779.1:47500-52243 GCF_037176805.1 Vigna unguiculata
TCAACTGGAATGTGTATTATCGATATAGGGGATCTTTCAAGTGAGAAGATCCATCGACCTGAGACGAAGAGAAAGAAAGGTCTATCTATTTTTTTTTTAGTTATTCAGTTAAACCAATGATTCGTTATTGGAGCAGCTAGCAACAACTATCTCATCTGGGAAAAGCCATCTTTTTCTCAACAATGTCTTTGTCATTTGATCCAATAGCGCTTCGTTAGATAGGAACAGATTTGATAAATATTGATAACTCTCAGATAGAGTATTAGAAGGGAAAAATCCTTTAGATGATGAACTATTGATTCTAAGCCATCTCTGGCAATGAATCAACAATTCAAAATGCTTTTCTTGCGTATTCTTGATAAACCAGTGTTTATATATAGATGTAGGAAGATTTGTTTGGGAAGTAAGAAGTTCCCTTGACATCTCTTCATCTGTAAAGAATTGTCGATGTGAAAACACAGAGACAAAAGGCTGATCTTTGAATAGGAAAAAGAGTGGATCCACGGGGTCCCAAATGAATTGGCTTATTCGAAAAAAGCCCTGTTCTTTGGAAGATCTATCTCGTGTCTGGTACTGCATGGTTCCACCCTGCAAGAACTCTGAATCATTCTCTTGAAGCTCATCCTCTTCATCATAAATGATCCGCTTGTCCCGAAATGACCTGGCCCAATAGGGAAATCCCAAATTATTGGGCCTTTCAATACAATCAAATAGAAAGCCCCAAGGGCGCCATATTCTAGGAGCCCAAACGATGTGATTGAAAAAATCCTCCTCTATCTGTTGCGGGTCGAGGACTCCTCCCCCTTCTTCAAACTCCGATTCATATTTTTCATAGAGAAATCTCTGATCAACGATAGAATAAGATCCATTTTGAATCCTATTTAAGGGATTCCTTGGTTCGGACCGAAGAAGCAATGTCACTCGATCCTTATCAAATTGACTGCAATCTTTTTCTGTACGTGAGGATCCCACCAGAGCGCCTTCTACTTCTAATAGGCCATGAACTAGATCATAATTCTTCTCAACGAGTCCATAAGATGTGATCCCATTTTTTTCATCAGGTCCGGGTAGAGACCAAAGGTCTTGAGCGACCGATCCGGCAGAACAACTCAAAAGGTAAAGAAGTATCGTTAATTTCTTCATACTCGTTCCAAGTTCGAAGTACCATTTGTACAAATAAGAATCCCCCCCGTCACATGATTTCTTCTTCATATAGATAGATATAGGATCTATGGAGCAATTACTTAGAAGTACATTTTGTGAAACAGCCCTTCCTATCTGATAGAAAAGGATCCCATGATCCTGAACCGATCTTACCTGAGATCGGAAATCCCAAGTTTGTCTATGAAGAACAGAACTAATTATATTAGTGTCTATGATGGATTTTTTTTGTATAATACTAATCGATAGGGCCTCATTGTTAAGTGCTACAAGATCTCGTACATTTGAACCCATCGTCGTGGACCCGAATCCATTAGTATGGGACATTTTCTTTTCCAAGTGAAATCCCCTAGTATATGAAAGAGTGAAAAAGTGTTTTCGTTGTTGTGGAATAAGAAGCCTTCGTATCTTAATGCATGTATTGAATTTATTCGGAGCTATTAGAGCTGGATCTACTTTTTGGGGAATATGAGTCGAAGCAATAACAAGAATATTTCTAGTGGAACATCTTTCACAATCCCTGGAGAGATAGTTCACTAAAAGACCGAGGGATAAGTAATTCGACTCAGTCACATCCAGATCATGAATGTTAGGAATCCATATTATGCAAGGAGACATTGCTTTTGCTAATTCGAAGTGAAAGGTGATATAAAATCGGTCTATTTCTGGCATCATATCCATAGTTAGCGTATTCATCATAGTTAGAAGCTCCAGCTCCATATCAAGGTCACGGTCGATATCGTCACTATCGTCACTATCATCAATATCGTCACTATCATCAATATCGTCACTATCATCAATATAGTCACTATTATCAATAAGAAAACCCTTAGGCTTGTTATCCAGGAACTTGTTCAGAAATACTGTAATGAAAGGAACATAGGAGTTTGTCGCTAGGTATTTGACCAAATAGGATCGTCCAGTTCCTATAGAACCTATCACTAAAATACCCCTACTAGGGGGAGGTAGGGCTAAGCGGAGCGAAAAGGGTTTTCCATGAGATGGGAAATGCAAACTATTAGCCCCCCACAAGGTGTGTGAATAAGTAATTGTCTGATAATTAGCAAGGAATATACGTCTTTCTACTAAACAGGATGTATTGAATTCATAAATCATTAGATACTTTTTTTGAATGTCAACTAAGTATCGTAAGTAAATTGCTCCCGGTTGTTCACTTATTTGATAACCAGAGTTATTCTTTGATAAAAGATCACTATGAGTAAGACTCAATAGAATTTGATCAATCCTTTTTTCTGTTGTTAAGGTAGAAAACTGAACCAAGAATTCTTTTTCTTTATCATCAATCGAATCAGTGTTCGAGACCCAGGATTCTATTTGATCATCAATCCAATCACCATTCACGTTTTTTATTTTTCTTATCAAGGAATAGATTGCTTTACTTGGATGACTTAGATGTCTCGTATTTCTCGAAAAAGCGATTCGATTGATGGGATTTGGTATAATACTTATGAGATCGATGAGATTCCAATATTTATTCTTAGAACGTATGGATTTGACCCCATAAGCGGGACCACCACCCCATAGCATGTTGCTACCAAAAGCAAAACTCCGTATTTCTTCTAGAGAATCTCCTAATTGTTCCAGAGCAACTAGAAAGATATTCTTTAACCAGAAAGAATTCAGTTCAGATGTAGGATACCTATCCAGAAGTTTTCGCAACTCAATCATGTATGATGGAATCATCAAAGATTTTACCTTTTCGAACTCTGTCTGTAACTCACTATAGACTCGAGAAACAAAGAGAAGATGTGTACGAACGAGATATCCAGCAACAAGGAGAAGGAAAAGGATTGAATAGAAGAACTCCTGAACATTTAGCGATCTCAGATGTGTCGATATCAATAGTAACTCATTATTTCGATGAGTCATTTCTTCGGACAGAAGAAGATTATGGAAACAATTACCCGGAATCTCACTTATCAGATTCCATTGTGGAAGACACAATGGAATCTGACGAATTCGCCATAATATATCTGACCCATGCATAATATCATGAAAAATGGATACAAATTTTTGGCTGCTACTTAGTATCGGCAATAGGTCTGAAAAAGTATCTAAAAATATGAAATTTAGATATTTGTACCCCGTCGAGGTAAGGAACCATGGTATATATGTTTGGAATAGATTCCATTTTGAGAGAGTTGAAAAAACACTATCTTGTTGAAAGGTTCTATACATCTGACCTTTCTCAAGGCATTTTTGTAGACAAGAACTCCGTTTTTTCCTTTTTTCGGATGGTAAATATTTCTCAGAACATGGAGTGTGAATCCAACCCATGTTTGAATTGAAATTGAGATACTGATACAAGTTCTTCCCTTCTGAATCAGGTATATTCATATCTGAAAGAGGTTGACAATAAGTTTTTTCAAAATGGACTATTTGTCCCTCTGTTAGAGGTGTTCCAGAAATGTCTGCGATCGAGTAAATAGCTCCACGAACGAATGGATCGTATCGAATTGGAAAATGGAAAGATTTGTAGAAGTTATACCCTTCGTCGCCACTTTGCGGAAAATCGTTAGGTATCAATATGTTAGATACCTGTAACTCGATTGGTGAAATAGTATCTCTCTTCAAAAAAGCATGTTTTTTTTGACCATCGCAAAAAGAAAAGATTTTGTTGCGAATGAACAAGATTTTGAGGAATTGTCCATACGTAAAATCATAATTATTGATACGGGCCTTTTCCACATAAAAAGGGAATCTTTTGTTACAATAGAAGCAGAAGTGATATTGATTATTCAAGAATCGAAGTCGATTTGCTTTATAAAAATAGTATATCAATGAACTTCTATGAAATGGTTTCACGGGATTCAGCCAATTGTCTGGATCGTGGGATATCATTGAGAAATAGGAATCTGTGTTATCAAAAGATTTCCTGCGATTCTTTCTAGTATGGAATGAGTCAATCATCCACTTTGGTATCTTATTGAACAAAAATGGTGATATTGTTCCTCCATTGATCAAGAATTTCGATTTTTGGGAAGTATCTTGGTCATCCAATAATAAGGGTTTCCTTTTTTTCAAATGAAAGATTTGAAGACCTATTGATTCTAATAACTGATTACAGAGTGGATCATTCGGACCTTTCAATTCATAGATGTGGATCTCGGACCTATGAATGGGGATACCCCCAAAACTCACAAATAAAAAAGAAGGAAGTGAGTTAGACAAAAAGAGAAGAAACTTGGGCAAAAAAAGAAGTAACTTGGACAAAAATAAACAAAGTGACTTAGACAAATCTTTTTTGTCGATAACCTCAGACCAATCAATCGAATATTGATTAATATGTAATCGATCGAACACTACTTGAAAACGGCTATTCTGCTCAGAAATGAAATAGTCCAAATGTTCCTGGAAATTCTTGCTCCCATTGGACCATTTGTATCTATATACATTAGGATCCCAATTCATAGATCTCTCCGTTCGAGAAATCAAAATAAGAGGATCGAACCACTTCTTCTGACTCTTTTTCAAATTTGATAAATGTTGGTTGATCGTGTATTTCATTCTAGTTCGATGATTCAGAGTATCATTTCCTATTTGATACCTTTGAATTCCATA